>NC_092411.1:27368928-27616428 GCF_040894005.1 Engystomops pustulosus | reverse complement strand
CCACCTCGCTGACCGACCCGCCCGCCTGCCCGCCCACCAGCCACCTCCCACCTCCCTTACCCGTCCGCCGTCACAGGTGAGCGAGGCCCACCTACCCCCCTACATAGGACTGCACAGTTGACGACCACGCCCCCCGCCCTCACGCCCAGCGAACACACCCCCCTCGCCCTCCCGCCCGGTGAACGGATCACCCTACCCCCTCCCGGCTCGAGCGCACAACCCCCTCCCCCCGCCCGAACAAGCAACAGCTCCAAAACCCCCCCCCACCCCCTGCCCGAACAATCACCGGAACACCCGTGCCGGGTGGTTACCCAAACAGCCCCCAAGCATCCTAAAAGGTAAGTATATTCATATGTATTTATCTGTGTGTATATACTATGTATATATGTATATATGCTATGTATATACTGTGTATATGCTATGTATATTGTGTATATACTGTTTATATATGTATATACTGTGTATATTTATATACTGTATATATGTATGTACTGTGTATATTGTGTATATATTGTGTATATTTATATACTGTGTATATGTGTATATTGCATATATATGCATATACTCTGTGTATATATGAATATACTGTGTATATATGCATAGATGCAAATGCTGTATTTATTGTGTATATATATATATATATATATATATATATATATATGTGTGTGTGTGTGTATGTATGTGTTTTTGTATATGCTGTGCATATAGTATGTATGTATATGCTCTATATACTGAATGTGTGCATGTATTCCCCGTATGTGTGTGTATATGCTGTATATACTGAATGTGTGTATTTGCTGTATGTGTGTATATTCTGTATGTATATGCAGTATGTGTGTATATGGTCTTTTTATACTTCATGTATGTGTATATATGGTCAGTGTATACTGTATGTGCGTATATACTGTATGAGTTTGTATACACTATGTATTAGTGTATAAATGTATATGACTGCATAAATGTGTGTGTATACTTGTATGTATATGGGTGCGAGTATACGAGTGTAGAACTTTATGTGTATACTGTATAAGTATATAAAGGTGTGTATGTATCAGTGTATAAATTTGTGTAATTGTATAAACATGACCGTATAGGGGTACATTCACAAGAACATATGAGGGATGTATATCTGGCTGCAAATTCGCTTACGGATATACATCCCTCATAGGCGTCTATAGTGCCTGGGCTCGGTACAGTGTGCACAACAAGTACTCACTGTTTCTAGCCGTGGCCGCAACAAAGATAGAGTGTGCTCTATCTATGGCTATAAGAACGACCATGCGGCTCTATTCTCTATGGAGAGTGGAGGGGTGAGCCGTGATCACCTCTCCAGCACGCCCGATGTGTGCCTGCCTGGCTATAGCCGGGCGAGCACACGTTTATGTGAATGCAGCCTACGTATGTATATTTTTTTAAGGGGAAGGGGGGGCCCATGCAGAAATCTGCTATGGGGCCCCGCCTCTCCTAGTTACACCACTGTAAAAACCCCTGTGCAGTGGGTGCACATGGTCCAGTCCAGACCTTGTGGTCTTTTCCACACAGCGGAGGGTCAGATCTGCTGTCAGAGTGAAGAGAGAGATAGAGTGTACAGTACACCCTTAGTGCGGCCACAGAGACCAATCCCAGGAACTGAGTCAGGAGACTCTAATCCAGAGCTGCAGCTTCCACAGTTTGCACACAGCTCCATCTCCATTATCCCAGCCTGCATCTACTACCAGACTGGTGCATTATTCCTGAGGACCCTTCTCCACGACCACTTCGGTACCAGAATACAAATCTGCTGTTTGACCGTTTTGGCCTGTTGCCTGTTACCTGTTGTTCAATAAAGAACTGTGAGTTGATTTGCACAACGTTGTCTCCATCTGATCCCTGGATATGGCTGTCTACCACCTTGGGCTTCCCCATCTATTACCTAGGGACTTATCTTACAGACACTTAGCGGTTGCCCCACGGAGAACCAGTACATCAGCCTCTCCCTCTATATTTCTTGCACACACCACCTGCTGGAGACCTGCCAGGCTGTAGGTCAGCCCTCTGGTCCCCATACCAAGCACCGTGACCACAGTGTGCCTAGGCCGCAACCGCCAGCCACTCCGGTATTCCGGGCCCCGGCTGCCTCCAGGCCCCAAGAAAAGGCTAGGCCCCGGTGGGGGATGTTGCACTTTATATCACTCAGCATTACTACAGAACACCACTGCCGTCGGCTGTCTCAGACATCACGTCCTTTTTGAATCAGAACCTATTCTTGTTAGCTACTCACAAAACCTCTCATCTTCAGTTTGTCACACAAAAAACAAGCCCTCAAACTCGTAAAAATAAAAAATGTTTTGACTTTTTGGAACAATACAACAGCGGAGGGGGGGGGGGATTTGCCTATTTACATTGCTGTTAACATTAGCATTTACAAAATGGTGTGAACTCAATGTTAACACACTAGGTGAATTTTGCATTTTGTAAACGCTATTGTTAAAGGGGCTGTCGCTCTGGTCCGGATGCCATGTACTGTGGTTCGATGCTTCCGGCCTGACCCGACAACCTTCCGGCCCCCATACACAATGCTGTGAATAGGGACGGGTAGGAGTGGCCGGCCACTGAGTTCAGCGCTGCCCCGGCGACCATGTTTGTTTACATGGAGCCCGGCCCGGAGTGACAGCAGTGCGGGACACCAGAGGGCGCCGGAAGGTAAGTAGATCTTTATTTTTTAAGCAGCCCCCTCCGGCCACCTTTAGTTTATTTTCATAACTCTCGGACAACCCCTTTAACAGCAATATAAATAGGCAAATCTCCGCTCCTCAGCTGTTTTATTGTTTAAATTAGCACAAAACACCGGCAGCTCGTTCCCGATCGCAGGCGTTTCCATAGAAACACCCGGCCGGCCGCACCCCCTGCTTGGCCGGCCGCGCCCCCCCTTCACGCCCCACTGGTGTGAAGGTGGCGGATTGGGGAAAATAATCGCAAAAGCTAGCAATAAGCTAGCATTTGCGATTATTTCAGGGCCTCTGCGCCACTGGCGGTGCGCAGAGGTCCTGATAAATATCCCCCTATGGCTCATTAGTTATTTATTCAGATAATATATAAAGATGTGGCTGGACCATTATACGAGCACTGTCACCTCTTTCTCCTCATAGATTGTAAGCTCTTGTGAGCAGGACCCTCATTCATACTGGTATTGTTTCATCTGGCTGTTATTGCTTTGCATATGTCCCCTATGATCTCTTTCTATCTGTCCATCTCTCTATCTTTTATCCATCCATCCCTGAGTTTGTGTCTATTCCAATTTCTTCTTAAGAAGTTATAACCTAATTTAATTCACACAAAATTTATGTTGCATTTTATAAACTCAGACGTTCCTAGTGTTTTATCTATATGATGTCCTAGGAATTACTAATATCCGATCTTTATTGAATTACAACATATTGATTTTGCCTTCACGTTTCTTGTATATCACTTGCTGTGGTTTCTTACATCACAGATGATTCACCCTACACAGACCAAGGTTACATGCAGTATGACATATAGGGGGTCATTTACTAAGGGCCCGATTCGCGTTTTCCCTGTATTGCCATGGGATTTTGGCGCATGCAATTGAATTGTGGCGCATCGGCGCTGGCATGCACGCGATGGAAATCGGGGGGCGTGGCCAAATGAAAACCCGACGGATTCGGAAAAACCACCGCATTTTTAAAAAAAAAGTGTCGCGGCGCTTGCACTTACCTTCACTAGGAATAGGCTGGTGTACTTGAGTGCATTCCGGGGAACTTCAGCGCAGCAGCGCCACCTGGTGGACGTCGGAGGAACTGCTTTAATGAATCCCGGCCAGACCAGAAAGGATCGTGAATGGACCGGGTAAGTAAATCTGCCCCATATTGTCAGACGGCTTGCAACAAAAGACATGTCGTTTTAATGGGGTCATCCACCTGTTGATAAGTACTGCCACCTACTGTTTTTTTTCCTGGAACGGTCCAGCATTGCGAGCTCTTATTCATTTAATGATAGCTAAGCTGCAGTGACTCGCTTCAGCCACTACACAGGAAATAGAGCTGTCTGCTTCCTGTGTGGCTGATCTGATCTTCTGGACATTAAATTTTAGTAGTTTGTATCTGTATGGATAAACCATATAACTTAAAACACATCAATTATTTAATCTTTTCAGACTCCTCCTTTAGGACATGATATCTTCTGTGACTAATGGCTGCTGGGGGCTGATCATGTGACTATTTGCTACCGTGGGGCTGGTGCTTTGGCTACTGTGGATGGCTGTGAATATTGGCTACTGTGTGGGGGAAATTCTCATGGTGGGTGCACTGTGAGCCATTTACTGACACTGTTACTATATTGGCTACTGTGAGAGGAATGTTACTATATTGTGTAATGTCGGGAGATAAAAATGATCTCTGGAGAACAATAGAGCAGTATTAGGTTTGTAATAAGAAGACAGAGGAGATGATGGGGTTAGGAGTTGTGGCTGTGCTGTATCGATGTGCAGGCCAGAGGGGAACTTTCCTGGAATTACAAGAGGTGGTTATTAAGTATTTTCTTTTTGGAGACCAGGAAGAGGGGAGTGCCAGCACTTCTGGAAGCGAGGCCACAACAGGTATTGTACCAGGGCAGCACTTTGCACGAGAAGCTCCCCAAACTGCCAGCAAGGGAAAGACACAGAAGAGGTACAGGGCGTGCTCCAAAAAAGGCATTTGGAAGGACACCATTTACCATTGTGAAAAACCAGAACTATGTATGAAAGATGCTTCCATATATATCACACATTCCTGGTCCTTTAGGGGGACATTAATCATATTGGGTGTCAGGTTCGCCTATTTTTGCGCCTGGTTTGTTTTATTTTTTGGCTCCTGATCTATGATGGATCTGGTTCTGCCTTAGTAAATGGGCTTTGGAATTGTCGCATGTCCGATTCATTTGCGCCTAATTTTGCGCCAAATTTGTCTCTAATTTTTACACTACAAAGTAAATCTCATTTAAGGCTAATAATGGAATGAGATTCAAAAAATGTGACAGAAAGTTCAGTGCTTCATTTTTACACAAAAAAGTCTCAGGGACTAAAAGTTACAGATAAAGAAAAAATTCTTGCTGAAATGAGTCTTTGCCTTTTTTTATTATAATGTACATGAAATGGAGACTGATAATATTCTCAGATCTGTACAATAAGACAATAATCACTCCCAGAGATGATCCCATAGACAATGATGAAGTCGTTACTGGAGAAATTTTACATTTTAAAACTGCTCCGAAGTATTTTTTATGTTGCATAGAGGTTATTCTTCATTTGGGAAGAGAAAACCTTTGTTTTTAGTAATAAAAAGTGAAGTTTTTTTGAAGTTCACCTGCTCAGAGTAAGTGCATTTTTGCGCATTTTTGTGTCTTTTTAGGCGCAAATTAGCGATAGATCCTGTGCAAACATCTGTATAGGACGCACTCACTATGTCAGATGAGGCGCAGGGACTCAAAACCACTAAGTGGCGGACTTTCCATGCACCAGAAAATGGTGCATAAAAGCACCAAATTAACAAACTTTGCCAGATTTTTGTACACAAAAACGTCAAAAGCTGTCTAAGAAACTATGATTAATGTCCCCCTTAGATGTAGATTTTACCTTTACCCATGGATTAATTCATAGGGGGTATAGTTTCTAAAATAGGGTCAGTTCTTAGGGGTTTCTACTGTTATTGAATTATAAAGAAGATGAATAGCAAAAGGTTTCTAAAAAACAAAAAATTGTGGTATGACTTCAAAACACATTTGAAAAAACATTTTTTTCAAATTTTTCCTAAATTATTACATTTTTACCCTCCAAAAAAGTAACTGTTCAGAGAAATTATACTACTTAAATTACACAACATAAACTACAGTGTCTCACGAGAAAACAATCTCATGATCACGGGGATATGTTAAAAAAAAGATAAGCCTTAGCGTACAAACAGGCTGCGTCTTGAAGGGGTTAAATATTGGAATGGTGGATTAAAGTTGTAGAGTTTGTTCTAGAGTAGAGAGCCGGTTGTTATGGATCCCACCCTTGCTGATGTGTAGCGTGTGCAGTCATATGTGTCACTGACCTGTTCTTTCTTCATAAAATGTTTCTCATTATCAATGTAACAGTAATTTCTTCTGACCTGCTGGGAACATACAGTCCAAACCAAATATGCCAAACAATGGTCCTACACAGAACGTCTCCAGCTAAGAAAGTTCAGATATGGTGAAGACAGGATGACGTTAAGTGCTCTTTGCTCTGCTACTTCATAAAAATTTAACTTGGTGACCCTTCAACCAATATTATTAGGGTCACCTATAATGATCATATGACGTCTGGTATCACTTCATGTTTAAGATGGGAGAACACATCAAAATATGGCACATTGGGGCAGATTTACTTACCCAGTCCTATCGCGATCCAGCGGTGCGTTGTCCGACGAGGATTCGGGTCTGCTGTGATTCACTAAGCTCCGTGCGCCCGAGTTCCTGCATCCGTCGCTTCCATGCCGATGTTTTGGAGTGTGGGTGCACTGTGGCTCTGTAGTTAGCACTACAGCCTTGCATCGCTGGGGTCCTGGGTTCAAATCCCATCCAGGTCAACGTCTGCAAAGAGTTTGCATGCTCTCTCTATGTTTGCATGGGTTTCCTCCCACACTCCAAAACATACAGGTAGGTTGATTAGTTTGTGAGCCCCATTGGGGACAGGGATTGATGTGACAAGTTCTGTGCAGCGCTGCATAATCTGTGTGCGCTATATAAATAAAGGAATTATTTTTTTTTTAAATTATTTTTATTGTTTTTGTTCACAATAGACAAGAAAAAAAGTGTATCGTATTACATGAAAATTGTATACATTGTTAGTTGCCTTAACCCCTTAAGGACGCAGCCATTTTACAGCTTAAGGCTCAGCCCGATTTTTTGGATTCTGACCTGCGTCGCTTTATATGGTTATAACTTTTGAACACTGTTACTTATCAAAACGATTCTGAGATTGTTTTTTCCCCACATGTTGTACTTCATTTTAGTGGTAAATTTTGGCTGATAAGTTTTGCGTTTATTTACAAAAAAAAAGAAAATATGATAAATTTTTTGAAAAATTTGCCATTTTCGAAATTCAAAATCATTGCGTTTTCAGGCAGATAGATTTACCACCCAAATAACTTGCAGAATAACATTTCCCATTTGTCTACTTTACATTTTCATAATTTCTGAAATGTTTGGATAATTTATTTTGACGTCACGCGGCCTACAAATAGAATATCGCTTTTCCGGATTTTCAGAATTGACTATTTTGGGGATAAATACAGTTTTGAATGAAATTTTACATATTTAGCATCAAAACCCCCTATATAATCTACCCATTTTCAAATCTGCACCCCTCAAGCTATCAGAAACAGCTTTTACGAAGATTGTTAACCCCTTGAGATCTTCATAGTAATTGAATCAAAATGGAGGTGAAATTTAGAATGGTCATACTGTTCCCTTATACGTTCATTTAGCCCTAAAATTTACACATTTCCAAAATATAAAAAGAGAAAACCCACCATACAATTTGTTCTGCAATTTCTCCTGAGTGCAGCGACCCCCCACATGTGGCTGTGACTTGTTTTATGGGCGCACAGCAAGGCGCAGAAGGGAAGGAGGGCGCTGCAGCTGCCAGGATTTTAGTTTCCTCATTGGCCCCTTTTGAAGGCTATAAAATTTTCGCTTTTTCGTTATTGGGGCCATGTGACGGCATTTTTTTTGCGGGATGAGATGCTTTTTCCATTGTTACCATTTTGGGGTTGGTATCACCTATTGTTGAAAATTTAGGAACTTTTTTTGAGGGCAGGAGTAGAAAAGCATCAATTCTGTACTGGATTTTTGACTTTTTTTTTTTTTGGTGTTCACCGTATAGACTAATAATCCTGTTATCTTTATTCTATGGGTCGATACGATTACGGGGATACCAGACATGAATATATTTTCTTACGTTTTACTAAATTTGTCAAACAAAACCCTAATGTGGGGAAAAATCTATAATTTTTGTATTGCCATCTTCCAAGTGGCATAACTTTGTTACGTTTTTGGCTACGGAGCTGGTTGATGGCTTGTTTTTTGCGGGACATGTTGTACTTTGCACCAGTATCATGTCTGAGTACATATGGTTTTTTGGTCGCATTTTATAGCATTTTTTGTGGGATTGAAAAGGTAAAAATCATAATTTTTGGAGGGTTTATAACATTTTTTTTTTACGGCGTTTATCGTGGGGGTTCAATAATGATTTACTTTTATTCTACGGGTTGTTACGGACGCGGTGATACTATATATGTGGGGTTTGTGTTATGATTTAGACTTTTTTTTTGAGTTATATGTCTCTTTATATGTTTTGGGGGTTTGGGGCATTTTTAGTGATTTATGACTTTATTTTTTTATTGAATAACTTTTTTTTTTACTTTTTCACTTTTATACCATGGTACATGAAGAAGCAATCTTCTGATTGCTTCTTCATGATAATATTCTGCAATACTGATGTATTGCAGAGTATTATCAGTGTCAGCCTATGCACTTGCATAGGCTGGCACTTTGCCAGTAAGATGACGTCACAGACGCCATCTTACTGGCAATTCTTGCTAGTAACTCTGGGGACCAGATCGGACCCCAGAGTTACTATAGCAACGATCGGCGCCCCCCGAAAACGGTTCGGGGGGGCCGATCGTGGGGGAAAGACCCCCCAGATACTTGTTAGATGCCGCGGTCGCGCTGACCGCGGCATCTAAAGGGTTAAGCACCCGCGATCGGAGACAACTCCGATCGCGGGTGTTACACTGGGGTGCCGGCTATTAGTTACAGCCGGCACCCCGTGTTTCCCGATGCCGGTTCGGCTCTGATCCAGAGCCGAACCGGCATAAGCGCCGTGGCGGATATATCCGCCACTGAGCGCTAAGTCACTGCGCTCCGTGGCGGATATATCCGCCGCGGAGCGTGAAGGGGTTAAGACTGAAGTTTAAATGTCTCATTTATATGTTACATTCATAGTGAGCAGCAGAGTGAACTTAAAAATAACATAAAAGAACATAGAAAAACAAAGGCCTGCTGATTGATTTGGAGAAAGTGAAAAGTTTGACTCAGTGGAGATATAATTTGTGCAGTATATCAATATTTATAATTTTACATATTATGCGTGGAGGCATATTCCGGCCAGTCGGCCCAATTTTTTGAACCTATCAATTATTTAACTACATTATCTCATATACTAAATGCCACACAAAACTTAATAGCCAAGAATTGGAACTCCACATCACTTCCTTCTATTCACCAAATCCTCGCTGCTGTACATAATAAAGGAATTATTATTATTAAAACAAGGGCCCTTGCCGTTTTGATTTTTATATGACGTTAAATAGAAGCATTTCCTGTAATATAGCCGAAACTCCTGTAGTATGGCGGCTTTTCCTGTAAAATGGTGGCACTTTGTGTAAAATAGTGGTACTTTGTGTAATATGAGAGTTTTTACTGTAATATAGCGGCACTTCCTGTATCATAGAAGCATTTCCTGTAATATAGTGGTACTTCCTGTAACATAGAAGCATTTCCTGTAATATAGCGCCACTTCCTGTAACATAGAAGCATTTCCTGTAACATAGCAGCACTTCCTGTAACATAGAAGCATTTCCTGTAACATAGCAGCACTTCCTGTAACATAGAAGCATTTCCTGTAATATAGCGGCACTTCCAAGCCAGTCGTATGATCACCTCAGTGTAGGAAAACCTTGGGTAGAGGGAGGATGTTACCTAGATATAGTTACTATATGAAAAATACATAACCAAATGTTAAAACACATAGAAATTAATTACATTGTCCTAAAACCATAATGTGGAATGTAATATGTTTGTTTTTCAGGGCTAATCCCTTCTTTTATAGGGTCTGGTGCCCAGTCAGTACAGTCATTGGCATCGAAAATACAGAACTTCTGCCGAATAACACAAGCCATAAAAAAAATATATTTTGGCATAAAAACTGTGAACTGAGCAAAGTAACAACAATGTGTGGCTATTACTTATGTACCAGGATAGCAGGAATAACTCCATCAACCAAAGGAGTCTATATCCACTCAGACACCAAAAACTGCTGGTGATGTCATTGGCAACAAACATAGATATAGTAACTTTTATCAGAGAGCTGAATACTTTATCCCAACATTCCAAGATGAATCGTTTTGCTATTTTTTAATGATATCATCGAGCAAATTATTTCTGTATTGTGTAAGTTATTCCTATACTGTGACAGCACTGTATTATCCCTGTACTGTGACATCACTGTGTGCAGTATTCATCTACTGTGACATCATTCTGTGTTGTATCCTGTAGTGTAACATAACTGTTTATTATCTCTGTACTGTGACATCACTGTGTGTATTATCCCTGTACTGGGACATCACTGTGTGTATTATCTCTGTACTGTGACATCACTGTGTGTATTATCCCTGTACTGTGACATCACTGTGTGCAGTATTCATCTACTGTGACATCATTCTGTGTTGTATCCTGTAGTGTAACATAACTGTTTATTATCTCTGTACTGTGACATCACCGTGTGTATTATCTCTGTACTGTGACATCACTTTGTGTATTATCCCTGTACTGTGACATCACTGTGTGTATTATCCCTGTACTGTGACATCACTGTGTGTATTATCCCTGTACTGTGACATCACTTTGTGTATTTTCCCTGTACCATGACATCTCTGTGTGTATTATCCCTGTACTGTGACATCACTGTGTGCATTATCACTGTACTGTGACATCACTGTGTGTATTATCTCTGTACTGTGGCATCACTGTGTGTATTATCCCTGTACTGTGACATCACTTTGTGTATTTTCCCTGTACCATGACATCTCTGTGTGTATTATTTCTTTCCTGTGACATCACTATTTATTATTCCTGATCGGTGACATGATTGTACATTACCTAAGCTAAGATATTAACAGTTTTAAGTATTTATTTAAGACCATTGGCGTTCCTACCATGGTAGAAGCCATAGCAGCTGCTATAGGGACTGGATTGTCAGGGGGCCCCCGGCACACGACCTGCCACATACACTAAACACTGGAGGAGGTGCTGCATGTCTTCCACAGCACTAGCTTAGCCATGGTTGTCTCAGAGAAGAAATAGTGGGGGAGGGGTGAAGGTGAAGGGGTGACGATCATCCATCACATGATGTGTGTGTGGACGGGGCTGTCTCCCCCATGCTCACTTGGCTTTAAATGTCGGCTTTTCTTTTCAGTCTAGCAGAGGTATGAATAAGGACCATAATATGGCGGTCCGAAACGCGTCATCTCAGCTTTAGCGTGTTTGTACAAACATATTTTATTGTACCATGTCTTTACCACTTCAGTTTTTTCTACTTTTTAAAAATATTTTTGAAATAAACATTTAAAATTTTACTGCTGGTGCCAAAGGATTCTCTTTTTTTACCTTCATTCCATACTTTGGACCGGACCAAGCTTCTCATCTCCTGAGCGGGCACAGCACTATTCTCACGGAGCAACACTACCGAGCGGGTGAGCATACTTATCATTCCTTTTTTCCTTAGGTAATAATAGCATGTTACTACCCACCTACCATCAGATCTAGCTTAATAGGTAGATTTCTGATGGTAGGTTTCCTTTAAAAACCATTTCCTCTTCCCACCATCTTAGACATAAATTAGCAAAGTTAGGTGCTGATGTTCTAATTGTCTCCATTGTCTTGTATAATTAAGTTTGTCAACTTTTATTACTCTTAAAATAAAAGACTATTTAAAAGATTAACTTGCAAAGTTTCCCTCTTATATTTACATGCATTCCCTAGCATAGCTGTCCGGATACATTGTACATTACATTGGATCCTGCTCCATGATCTCATTTGTACTGATTATAGTCTGTATAGTCCCTTTTGTGCCATGTACCAACATCTAATTTTTGCTCCGGTCAGATGTCACTAACACCTAGACTACTCCAGGTAGTTAGACACCTGTAAGGCACAGAACCCAACATGTTTGACTTAGGGGTATTCCTTGGGGTTTTCAAACTGACTTGGTGACACGGTGGTTCCACGCCAGCTGTATTGAAGTCACAAAAGACGTTCAAGATACAGCCTAACCTTCTGACCATCATCACTCAGCCTGCTCCTTTCACCAGCTTCCAAAAAATGGTCTACTGGATGTAAACCCATCGAACAACTTTAGAGTACTTTGAAAAATGGGTCAAGAACAAGGATGTTGGATGAGAAATAGGTCAAGGACAAGTATGTTGGATCCCTGCAATGACCAACCTACTGTAGCAGCTGGAGTTGTACTGCCAAGAAGATTTTTGCCAAAGTATAGAGAATATGGCATGTCATAACACCACTGAAGTGCCTAGGTTGGCAGGATGGAAAGGGGATCTATGTTGAGGACCGGAAATGAGAAAGGGAGCCATGTACGGTCTACGACAGAGCTGTCAACCATGAATGAAAATTGGGCTATGCTGGTGTAATAGGAATGATAGCAATGCTACACAAGGACCAGAAAGAATAGTGGTCACCATGGCAAATAAGAAATAGAGAAGACTATATAGGGACGGACTGAGGCAAATACATTTGTAGGACTAGTCTAGGCCTGGTTTCCTATGATGCGTTGATATAGTGCCAAGGGTCAAATACATTAATATGGACTATTCATGACTATTTTTGCATTATGGATCTGGCCCTGGATCCTTATTTTGGGAAATCAGTGCAGTTTTTGAGAAGCCGTCCATTATGGAGGCAGAGACTTGCTCGTCTGTGTCTTGAGTAACAAATAATCTGTTACTGAGGACATGAAACCACAAAAATCCATTGCTGATCTAACCAGAACCGCTTCCCTGCAATGAAAATTCCTGGAAGTTTTTATTTCGTTTTGGCGTGTATTAATTGTTGTCGTTTTGGAGAAAGGTCAATGGACGGTCAAAAAAAAAATACAAATCTAAATGATTTTCAAGCATTCAAATTAAATCTATTCCAGATTTAATCCACATTTTTTAAAAATATTTTCTGCCAATATAGTTGCATGATAGGTTTTTTTTTTTTTTCTCATTGGCGCTATTTTTATCAAATTAACATACAGTATTCTTATAGGCAGTGACAAATTAGAAGGTTACAGCTATAGTTTTACACAACGTTTTCTGGAAAAATCTGTATATACTTTTATATATTTTTTCTCCATGTAAATATGTCTACATTTTTTCCTACAAATATGCAGGGTATGGGGACTTGTTTTATGTAGGACAGGATGAACTTTTTACTAGATTATAAGTGTGAAACAATTGATTATCTTTTATTAAGGGTTTTTGAAAATCTTACAAGTAAATACAAAGAACTTGCATTGTGTAGTAACAAAAGTCCATGTCAGTCAGTGGGGCACATTTACTTACCCAGCCGCTGGCGTTCACCGAAAGTGCATTGTCCGGCGATAATGCACTGTGCCGCGATTCACTGAGATCGTGCTCCCGATATCCTGCATGTGTCACTTCACTGCTCAGGTCCGACAGAGTTCACCATCTTTTAAGTGGTGCATGTAAGTGTTTGGGATTGCAACACAATTTGAAAATTAAATCCCACGCGCAGTCCGAATCAGTCGGATCGCCCCTGCCCCCCCCCCCCCTTGCAATTAGTGACGCATAGAAGCCAGAACAGCTGCGCCAAAAAAACAATTGTGTGCGCCAAAATCCCAGCGCAGACACTTGTTAAATACCTGTCCAAGCCGTGCAATCCATAAAAAAGGTGCAATATCCGACGAAAGTGCAATCCGTGACCCTTAGTAAATGAGCCCCAGTCTGTCTAGAGGCTCAATCCTGGTGGAGGATTGTGGTTTCCATCATATCCAGTTTCTCTTTCTCTAAAAATATCTCCATTGGTTCATGTTCCCCACATGTCTATTGTTGTCCATCGTATATACTAAAACTACAGGAGGCTTGGCTGTTCATAAACCTATGGATTTACTATTAATATAGGTTATCCATATACAGTAATCCAAACCCCATATATACCAATATAGTATATCTCCTAACTGGGAGGTGATATGAGGGGAGGTAAGAGGTCCACAATTAGAGAAGCCACAATGTGAGATGGAGGTTAATGGGCCTTAAAGTGTTTTTTACAAAATTATTACATGTGATTCCCCCTTTAAAAAACAAACAAAATGATGCCTACTTTGTGCTGCTCAACATTTTCTTTCCAAAGTTTTGGCATTTTCTGTTCTGAAAGTGTTTGACAAAAATCTTTCTCATCAGAGATGAAGTGGGCGGAGACTAATATCTGTCAGTCTATGCCCTTAAGCTGAGGCCAGTTAGCTTGCCCACAGATTCCATGATGCCTTGAGTTCTCTCTCAGAGCAATTTAGCATTAAATACATTTAGTTTCCCACAAGTAAATCCACTGAACACTGCAAAGTGCGCATACAGGATGTATATGGTGACAGCCTGACAGCTTCCATCACATGGAGGAGCAGGGGACATGCACAGTGCACATACAGGATGTATATGGTGACAGCCTGACAGCTTCCATCACATGGAGGAGCAGGGGACATGCACAGTGCACATACAGGATGTATATGGTGACAGCCTGGCAGCTTCCATCACAGAGATAATATTGCTGTTGACAAGGTGGAAGAAGGGGAGCAGCATGAGGGACAGATAGAGACAGAGAAAGTTATGTAGAATTACAGACTGGGATGGAGGGATGTATGGAGAACAGGGGAGATCTTGTACCTCACTATTCTATGCAGGAGACATCTGAATTCTTGGACACATCCAGCTCTGCTACATACACAGAGAGGGCAGTGGAAGCAGCTACTGCAGCAATGAGGTAATCTGAGGGAGAGAGCAAAGGAATTGCTGGATTTAGGTAGCAAAGATAATAGGCAAAGTTGTTTTACATCCCAAGAGCTATTAATTTGTGGGTAATAATATGAGGGAAAACTGGGGGAGCACAATGGGGTACATTGGGGTACAATAGGAGTGGAGAGTGAGGGGGCACAATGCGGTGGGTACACAAAGGGAGGACATCATATGTGGAAGGATAAATAAAAGGGGACTTTATATATGAGGGGACAACAGAACAGCATATTTTGAGTTGGGCTCCAACTCAAGGTAAAGCCAATTATTTAAGGGCCTCATCCACACTCAAAATCCCTTCAATTGTATATTAAACTGGATACTTCTTCCCTTAGTACCACATTACCACCAAGTTGCTAATATAGGGAATTACATAAGCAATTCTTCTATATTTTTACTGAAAGGGTTAATTTATGTATTTATGTTAAATGTATCTTCCTGTGAGTTAACAAGCTAATGATTGGCTGGCACCCTGGTAACTCAAAAGAACAGAGAAATTATTGTTTTCTCTCTGTTTGTCTCTGTACACTGCTACCACAGAAATTGCTATCTTGCTGCTGATGCAGTAGAGCCCACCTGGCTCATAGGACATCTTTCCAGCGCAGTTGACCACTGGTCCATTCTTATGTTTGTATAAGCCAACAGCTCTCATTATTGCAGCAGCTAGAAAATCTACAGTCCTGCTACCATCAAAGTAATGAGTTATTGCCATCCTGCTGTTTGGAACCTTCCAATTAAAGAAACCGTGAGTTGTTTTAAAGATCTATGCTTAACTCTGTGTGTCCCTCGCCTGCCGCTACCATAGGCCACCCACATAACATCTTTTTGGAAGGTTGACACCTACACAGGAACTGCCCCAGGGGGATTCCTTACACACACAGCCCCTGCTTCTTCTTGTTTCTGATCTGCCAGCCCAGGCGGGTGCAGATGAGGCCTTCTGAAGGCTAGTCAGCCGCTTTGGGTTCCAGTTTGAATATTGGAGATCATAATATTTATCAGGAAGGTTGCTAATCTAATTCTGAACCACCGCTAGGGAAAGCTCAACTATTGTTAAGAGGAAAACTTCCAAGAATAATAACATATTGGTGCCAGCACTTGTGGGTAAGAGGACCCATTCAAAGGGTTAATAACACAAATGGTGCAAGCACCGATCGCTGTTGTTCGAATTCAGGTCTGAGTTCGGCCACAATATCAATGGGACCGCTCATAACTAATTAACTTTTGTAGGTGGGCACTGTGACTATATTGGCTACTATGAGAGGGATGTAACTATATTCAGAGCTGGATTAAAGCCGGGGACCTCACCACTTTGCCCTTAAAGGGAATGCAACATCCCCCACCGGGGCCTAGCCTTTTCTCGGGGCCTGGAGTCAGCCGGGGCCCGCAGTACTGGAGTGACTGGCGGTTGCGGCCTAGGCACGCTAGTGTCATGGTGCTTGGTATGGGGAACCGGAGGGCTGTCCTACAGCCTGGCAGGTCTCCAGTAGGGTGGTGTTGGCAAGAAATGATGAGGGAGAGGCTGCTATAGCGGATCTCCCTGGGGCAACCCTTTGGTGTCCAGAGTATGGGTCTCTGTGTAGTGGACAGGGTGCCTGTGATGATGGCAGCCGTAGTAGCAGGGACCAGACGGAGGCAGAGGTTGAACAAAAGCAACTTACAGTTCTTTATTGGAACCGACAGGAACCGCAGCAACGTGCCTTTAACAGAGTAGTGGATTGCTGAGATGCAGTTGGAGGAAGCCACAGGATGTAGAGCGCCAGCCTGGATGCAGAGGGCAGGCTGGGAGGTAGCTGTGTCCTAGTAGGATGCTTCAGCTTGCTCCTGGATTGCTTCAGGTATCACCCTTGAAGGTAGGATGAAGCCCCTTTCCTCACTAAACTAGCTATTAGTTCCACTCTTCAGGCAGGGGCTAGGCTCACCTGCTTCTTGGTCTGGTGTGCTAGCTGCACAGACTCTTCAGAGTCTCTAATCTGAGAGAGTGAACTCTCTCCTCACACTGCACTCTCTTCTCTCTCCTGAGAGAGACTCACTTCTTCTGGAAGTTTCCTGACAGGGACTTGTAACTCCCCTGGTCAGGTGGTGGCTACTCCTCCAATTACATCTCAGCTTACATCTTAGCTCACAGAGACAAAGTATAACAAAGGTGATTGGCTGACACATCTTACATCAGACAAAACACTTAACTCCTGCCTTGCCAGGCAGGATCTACTACTGCAGTGTTCCCCTGTGTCCTATAAGGACTATGTAGTGTGATGTAGTGACATGCTGTGGGACGTATTCGCAACTACTTCTCCGCCTTGCATCGGCGAGGGTGTTGCATACCCCCTGGGCAATTGAAAGAGCCGCCCTCGGCTCGACTACGGATGGTTTGGGGCGCAGAGGTAGATAAGGGCACTTCTGTGAAGTGCAGGCTATATGATCTGTAGGGAAAAACCGCCCATGGTCCTGGAGACAGGCACCTGGGTTGGTGTCGGACTAAGACAAAGACATGTAAATGCGAAGTATGACAGTTGGTCGCTAACGCCATTAAACCAAACTGAACAGTAGGAAAGGTGTGGTGTCATGTACTGTAATCCATTCCTTGCACCAAGGCCTGTATATTTGTTATGTAAACACTTCTTCCCTGGCGACAAATATATAGTGTGTATATGCATTCATTGGCATATGTGACACAATTAAACATTATACAAATGTATAAGTACCTGCCGACTGACATTCTTACCCTTGTATGAGTGGCATCCAGGTGCCAGGTCCCCTAAGGACCCGCAGTTTACGGACTACCCCCACGTGCAAACCTCGGTTTGAGGCATAAGATAGCGGTCAGGGTTTTACATAGAGACGGTCCGACACAGCCACACTACAATCTGCAAAGCCTATAAAAAGGTTAGTGCAAACTACTGGCATAAATTGACAGTGTGCAAACATTTGGTAAACTCACATTGGCTTAGGAGCCCAATGGGTACACATCTTAAAACGTTACAAACGTTACAGAGGTAGGCTACTCAGGGTAGCAGCATAAAATGTCTCTTTACCTGAAAAGGAAAAGGCATAAAAGTGCATGCAGAATGTCCATCCCTAAAAGGAAGGCATTAAGTGCAATATAAAAATAAGTCAATGAAGTAGCAACTTTTCCTTGGAGTTGGCAAAAGTCTCACAGAAGGTCTTTAATAGCAAAGTCCATCTTCTGGGTACAGCCCTTGATGTAGGGGAAAAGTGCAATAAAAGAAGCAAAGGGTCTCCTCTTTGTGTAGAGGGACAGAGTCCTTTGTAGGAATCTCTGCTGTGGCAGATGAAGGGGTGCTATCATAGCACATGCCAGTGGGAAGTTCAAGGAGAGTCTCTTGACAGTGATAAATAAGGGTGAGAGTCTCAGGACAGTTTCTGGCTCTTTAGGGATAGCGGGCGCTCAGCCCAAATGGGATATCAGTAATAATTATATATATGTACAATAAGCACAGTACCTGGTAAGGCTTTCAGCCCATCAGGGGTTACTCAGTATCTTCTTCGGTGGTCAAGAGCAATGGCTGCAGGCATGGGAGCAGGAACTGCAGCAGGGACATCATCAGCCTGGGTGAAGAAAGCAGTGTTGAGATCTGTCACCTGAAGACATCTGGTGGTAGACACTGGAACTGCTGACATGGAACACCCAGAAGCTGGAGCTGGAGCAGCAGGGAGGTCATCTGCGGCGGCAGGCATCTCAGCAAAGGAAGGAGACAGGCACTTCTCTGGCTGACCTTCTGTAGCTGGGGGCGCTGTGGAGCGCATGATGATGACCACAGGAGCTGTAACTTCTTCACTGCTGACAGCTGAAGGATTTTTGTTCCTGGACTGACCTGTAGCTCATGGGGGCGCTGTTGCGCTGGCGGTGGTAACCTCTGTAGCTGGCAGGGCGTTCTCCCCGGACAGCCTGGGCCTCTTAGCAGGTGGTCCTGGATACTCCGCAGGACAGTCAGCAGCATTAGATAAGGGGTCAGGCCCCTTTAAGAGAGTCCCTTTTGTAGCCGGGCCTCCTATGGGGAGATGTTGACCCTCTGCAGGGAGGCCGGACTGTACCCCAGCCGGGGCTAAGGGCGATATAGTAACAGTCACTGTGATATAGGCCCTGGGGGCCATGGTACTCACATCCGCGGTGGTCCTCAGGAGGTCCGGAATCGGAGGAGGCAGCCGCTGTGGAGAATCCGCCATTGAAGACTACGTACGGAAGACAGCAGTAAGCGGTGCAGCAGAGGAAGGGGCCCGAGGCTCGTGGGCAAGCCATGCGACACTTGGTTCTTCATCTCGGAGGCTGTGCGGCATGTCGGCAGAACAGGAGACAGCACGTGGAGAAATCCAAGATGGCCGATTAACCTCTTTGATGCTGGATGGCGGCTGCGCTGACTCTGAGGTACCTCGTGGGCTCTCACTGGCATTGCAGCGCGGGAGAGTTTCGAGCCAGAGGGCGGAGCTTGAGTCTTTCCCTCCAGGGGCTGTGGCGGGCTGAATTTTCTGCTGCGCCACAGCGCGCTGAGGCAGGATTCACGCCATCCGCGCAGGGGGCGGAGCTTAGCGATGCCTCTGGGTTTTCCCGCCAGTGAAGGTTTTGGCGGGCTGGAATTACTTGCTGCGCCACAGTTTCGTGAGGTAAAATGCTTCAGGCGCGGCAGCGCCGCATGTAGCAGAGCTGACAAAGTTCTTTGCAGGGTTTAACCTCTTGAGTGCTGGAGCGGTGCTCGAAACACCACGCGGCAGCAGTAATACAGTTCAATGCAGAAACGCACAATCACTTGGGCCTAAACCCAGCAGCAGGGTTAGGCAGCACAGTCTTTTCAATAAAGGATAGTCTCTAGTGCCAGAATAAGGCACAGAAGTAATGATCCTGTTCGTGATGCTACTTGCAACATCCCCCACCGGGGCCTAGCCTTTTCTCGGGGCCTGGAGTCAGCCGGGGCCCGCAGTACTTGAGTGGCTGGCGGTTGCGGCCTAGGCACGCTAGTGTCACGGTGCTTGGTATGGGGAACCGGAGGGCAGTCCTACAGCCTGGCTGGTCTCCAGTAGGGTGGTGTTGGCAAGAAATGATGAGGGAGAGGCTGCTATAGCGGATCTCCCTGGGGCAACCCTTTGGTGTCCAGAGTATGGGTCTCTGTGTAGTGGACAGGGTGCCTGTGATGATGGCAGCCGTAGTAGCAGGGACCAGACGGAGGCAGAGGTTGAACAAAAACAACTTACAGTTCTTTATTGGAACCGACAGGAACCGCAGCAACGTGCCTTTAACAGAGTAGTGGATTGCTGAGATGCAGTTGGAGGAAGCCACAGGATGTAGAGCGCCAGCCTGGATGCAGAGGGCAGGCTGGGAGGTAGCTGTGTCCTAGTAGGATGCTTCAGCTTGCTCCTGGATTGCTTCAGGTATCACCCTTGAAGG
The DNA here is from genome assembly GCF_040894005.1 of Engystomops pustulosus. NCBI lineage: Eukaryota > Metazoa > Chordata > Amphibia > Anura > Leptodactylidae > Engystomops > Engystomops pustulosus. The sequence continues at coordinate 27,596,169 of NC_092411.1, read as the reverse complement.
TAGGATGAAGCCCCTTTTCTCACTAAACTAGCTATTAGTTCCACTCTTCAGGCAGGGGCTAGGCTCACCTGCTTCTTGGTCTGGTGTGCTAGCTGCACAGACTCTTCAGAGTCTCTAATCTGAGAGAGTGAACTCTCTCCTCACACTGCACTCTCTTCTCTCTCCTGAGAGAGACTCACTTCTTCTGGAAGTTTCCTGACAGGGACTTGTAATTCCCTTGGTCAGGTGGTGGCTACTCCTCCAATTACATCTCAGCTTACATCTTAGCTCACAGAGACAAAGTATAACAAAGGTGATTGGCTGACACATCTTACATCAGACAAAACACTTAACTCCTGCCTTGCCAGGCAGGATCTACTACTGCAGTGTTCCCCTGTGTCCTATAAGGACTATGTAGTGTGATGTAGTGACATGCTGTGGGACGTATTCGCAACTACTTCTCCGCCTTGCATCGGCGAGGGTGTTGCAGGAACCTGTCACCAGGGACCTCCTTTTCACTAAAGACAGGTTGTAAAAGCCCATTACAGCTGCATTACACATATGCCTTTCTGCTTTCTCTAAGCATTTGCATTACAATATAATAGTGTGTTATAACTTACCTTGCACCCTGACAGAATCAGGGGTTGGGCTTTGGTTTGGATGCATTTAAAAAAACAACACGTGACTCATCTGTGCTGCAGACTGCTCAGCACTTGGCCCCCACCTTTGAGCTCCAGTACAGCATCTCCCTCTCCCACTGATGTCAGCTCACCACACTGAGCAGGAGGGAGGAGCTGTACAGGAGCACAAAGGTGGGGGCTGAGAGCTGAGCAGTCTGGAGCACAGACAAGTCACATGTTTTTTGTGAAATACATCCAAACCAAAGCCCAATCCATGGGACTACACAGAGGATTTTGTCTGGGTGCAAGGTTAATGATAACACACTGTTTTTAGTGAAAATGAGGTCATGTGGTCTAATGGCGGCCTAAATCACCCACTATGTGTTTGGATACAAGTTCAGTTCTGCACCCCACCCCCACCCCCACCCCCACCAAGCCGCTAAATTTGTGTCTATGGCAGAGCAGGAAATAATACGTTCACTGCTCTGCCATAGGTTGTTGGGATCCCAGAGCAGTGACATCACACACTCCACCGCCTGCACCAGGACACCAACATCCCAAAAGAGGAGGAGATCACCGACCATCGGGGGTAGGGAGAGAATGAGTTAACTTTTATTATTTTACTGGGGTGATGATAAGTTGTACACGGGGGGCTGTATACTAGTTACTGGGGGTTGATACATTGTACACTGGGGGCTGTATATTAGTTATTAGTTACTGGGGAGCTGTATACTAGTTACTTGGGGGCTATATATTAGTTACTGGGGGGCTGATATAATGTACACTGGGGGCTTTATATTAATTACTGGGGGGGTTGATATTGTACACTGGGGACTGTATATTACTGGGCAGCTGTATACTAGTTACTTGGGGGCTGTAATTTATTAGTTTCTGAGGGCTGTATATTTATTAATTATTAGGGGTCTGTAAATGTATTAGTTACTAGGGGGATGTATATTCATTACTGGGGGGATGTATATTTAATACTGGCGGATGTATATTTATTACTGGGGGGATGTATATTTATTACTGGGGCACCGTAAACATTTATGGAGATCATGATGTGGTCCCCCTTACGTTTTGGTGCATGAGGCCTAAAGGGGGAACATGTCTATTACATGGTTTACTGACTAAGATGGGACCCTACCTATTACATGGATTCTAAATGTGTACCCTGTCTGGGGTACATTCTGTGGGGGTCCTCCACCAGATTTTGCGCCAAGGGGCTGCCACCCACCTTAATCTGGGCATGACAATATTGGTAAGGCTACATGCACACTGCCGTGTGCCCGCCGCACCATAGCACGGAGGGTACACGGCATCGCGGGGAGAGGAGGAGGAGGTGAGCGCCGCTCACCCCCGCCCCTCTCCATAGCGACATATGGGCGCGGCGCCGTAATATGGGAAAAGATAGGACATATCCTATCTTTTCCTGGGCTACGGAGCGGTACGGAGCCGCGCGCGTGCGGCACCGTACCGCTCCCGTAGGGCGCCGTGAGCCCATAGAAGAGTATGGGGGACGTATATCGGCCGTATATACGTCAGCCGTATATACCTCCCCCATACATGTGTGTGAACATAATAGTTATCTCTAGGGCAGGGGTAGGGAACCTATGGCTCGGGAGCCAGATGTGGCTCTTTTGTCGGCAGCATCTGGCTCTCAGACAGATCTTTAATAACTAGTGATGGCTGCTGCGTGTCTTATACTGATCACTGGACACAGGCAGCAATGTTATTGCTTCCTACATCCTTTGTACGACCCAGGTGCCATTGCCACCATCGTCTAGGCCAGGGTCAAAGAGAAGAGCAATGAGGAGCTGGCTGCAGGGCGCGCTGGTAAGTTTCTATTAATTTTTTTTTGCTGTGACTACTGGTGGGCATGTGCTGTGACTACCCATCTCCTGGGAAGCATGTGCTGTGACTACCCATCTCCGGGGAAGCATGTGCTGTGTCTACATATCTCCTGGGAAGCATGTGCTGTGTCTACCTATCTCCTGGGAAGCATGTGCTGTGTCTACCTATCTCCTGGGAAGCATGTGCTGTGTCTACCTATCTCCTGGGAAGCATGTGCTGTGGCAACCTATATACTGGGGGGCATGTGCTGTGGCTACCTATTTACTGGGAGGTATCTGGTGGGTGTCCGGATTTGGAGTAATGAACCACCACGGCCTATGAAGTAAGCCGACACCTGGGACCGGAATCTAAGTGGCACCTGGTCTTCACCAGAGCCCGCCGCAAAGCAGGATGGTCTTGTTGCAGTGTGGTACTACCAGGTCGTTCCACAGGCGCGACTTTCCACGGTGGCAGCCAAGGTCGAGGTACAGGATCACTAGGCAGTCTCATGGTCAGGAACAGGCCGGCGGCAATGATGCAAGGTTGGGGACGGAGCAAGAGGTCAGGGCTGGCAGAATCAGGAACATGTCCGGGGTCACAATGGAAGGTCAACACTTGGGAAGGAAACACTGTTGAAAGCTTCCTCACAGGCATAAGGAAGACCTTTATAGGTCTTTATAGGAACCCAGGAAGTAGGCAGCGTCAATAAGCGGCGCGCTGGCCCTTTAAACCTGCAAGTGCCAGCACGTGCGTACTGGCCGTCCGGGATGGGAGCAGGAACGTGGAGAGGTGAGTGAACTCGGAAAGGGGCGCTGCCACTGAGAGGGACACAAGTGTGCCTGCGCTCCGAGGCGTAGATCGCAGGGGCACCTGTGACACCCTATCTACTGGGGGGCTTGCGCATATTGTACGGCTCTTACAGAATGACATTTTAAAATATGTGGCGATCATGGCTCTCTCAGCCAAAAAGGTTCCTGACCCCTGCTCTAGGGGAACAACAGAACAGTATACATTTTGTGGCATTACACATGAGCCCAAAATTCTGCCCTCAATAGTTTGTACACTGAGCTTGGTTCCATTTTATATACTTAGCTGGTTCCGATGCTGCATTTCCTTACTGAACTGGGTTCTGGTGCTGCATTTCTTTCAAAAGAAATAATCGAGAAATGACAAAATTCAATGTTCTGAAAGCAGAGACTACACAATTGTTATTTTCAAGGGAATACAAATATTCACAAAACCAGACATACCAGGAGAGCGGACAGGTGGTCTCTGCATCTGCTCCTATTCTCCATAGATACATCACGTAAGGTGTCTTTTCCTATTTAAAATAAAAGAGTAAAAAATGAGCAGTTCTCCCGATTCCCAGAGGCTGCTGGCCGTGTCCTCTGTTGTCCGTCACGGGACATTCCTAGACGAGCTGGTCCCATGTAGTCTGCTTCCAGACGTTCTTGGCATGGATGGCAGGGGAATGTTTTCTGGTGGTCTGGAGTTGTATATTCCTGGCAGTCCTACGCGCTGCATGTTTGTTTTTGCATTTTTTTTCAAAACTTGGGTCATTCCAGGCAGATCTGCCCCTACCATGTCTAATATCCAGATTACATTACACATGGCACAGAAATCACATCCCAAACATGTCACTGACTTTCCAATAAAATGTCAAACATTGCAAATCCTCTGACACATAGATAAATATACGCTGACTTGATTTATCAGAGATATTTCTTTCATAGACTGTTCAAACCTGTTCTGGAAGGGGTTAAGGAGCCCAAATTATCTTGGGACTGAGCAATTCTGACAATTAGATATGTATAGAATTGGTTATCTTCACAAAACCTTCAACCATGTGGCCCGACAAGACAAGGATCATGTAGAGTAATAGAAGACAGAAGTGTCAGGCTTAAAGATGCTGCAAATTTAGAGATGAGGTTCCGATTTACAGACCATTTTTTTTTAAAACAAGAATCTACACCCTAATAAAAGAATGCTGACAACATTGCGTAAAATTAGTAACTGGCCCTCTGTGACTGACCCTCCAGGTGCTAGTAGTCATTCAGTGACACAGACAATAGTGGCATCTAGTACCTCACAGGAAGAGGACATCATTACGTCTTCTCCTGGCCATCACTGTTGAATTTGCTGCTAAATGTCATCAGCTCCCACCACATCTTCACACTACGCCCATAAAATATCACAGTCACTTACAGTATAAAGTCACCTAAATAACAGTGCTCCAAAATCATATGCTGTACACCTCTCACGACACAACAGACCCTTATACAGCTTCCTTTTTATATAATATTACAGGCCCCTTATTATATAATATGCAGCCCCAATTATTTTAAATACAGCCCCTCTTATATTATATACAGCACCCCTTATATACAGCCCCCCTTATTATATACAGCTCCTCTTATTATATAATATATAGCCTCCCTTATTTTATAATATTTTACTTACCTTGACTACTGCCATGCTCCCACACCAACGTTCGCACCCTCTTCATTTTTCACGGCTCTTTTGCTGTGTCGGGACGCAAGCAGTGTGACGTTAGATGTTGATTAGAATAGATCCATCTACTTCAAACAGATAAGGAGGCTAATGTTTCATTTACATTTTTGCTATTTTAGAATGTTCTACAAAGCACCTGACCCATGGGTTTATAAATGAACCCCCTTTAAGCCACCAAACCTTTTGCATTCTTTAATAGGAAATTCTCCAGATTCCAGCATACTTGGAATACATGGGTTCAAGTATCCCATGAACCCTCATCCCTAAATTTGCAGCATCTTTAAGCCTGATACTTCTGTCCTGATATATTACTTCACTTTCCAGCCCACCTCCACATGAATGAGATTGTGACAATTTTTACAAATTATAAAGTTGTAGTTAACAACTAGAGAAGGGGAACACACGCTCGGAGTAATAACCACATTGTCGTTTTTAAACTCCATCATTTTTGAGTTATCAATGTCATTATTTTAACAACTGCTGTCAAAGGGGCAGAGCCTACCTGTCTCCTCCAGTCCAGGTCCACCCATTTGACAGTAAAGAGCCTAATTATTAGTAATGTGTCGTTCGCGAATGAGTCGGCTCTACTTTTTTGTGAATGACGGGAGCCGACTCCCGTCAGTAAGCTGATGGCTCACTTAACCGTGCCCCTAATTGGCTCACCACGTCCCCTTTAACCCAAAAGAATTGTGTTGAAAGTGGAGTGGAGTGATTGACTGGCCTGCAGCTCCCGATTATATAATAGGGAGCCATTCAGGAGCCAGAAGAGCCGGCTCTTTTTAGTGTGCAGAGCCTAATGAGCCAGCTCACTAAGAAGAGCTGTAATTCCCATCACTACTAATTATCATAGTTTCAGTGCCTGGTATACCAAATGCGCTCTCTAGTATTAGATGGATGGTCCTGGGACAGTGCACACAGCCTGGCTCCACCCATTTGACTATGAAGAACCAAAAATAATAACATTGACTACTTGGGTATGCTAGGAGCTAACTATTCCTGAATCAAGGAGATGACACCTAATATACGATGCTGAGTTGGAGTTGATAGTGAAAGGTCCTCTCCAACCCCCCCCAATCTCTGTTGATTTTTCGGGATAATATTTATCCGAAGATACTTCATAAAAACACAACTTCCACTAAGTCATAATAACTTCCATCTCCGCATTATATTCTTGCAGCCCCAGTGCATTGTGGGATATTCTGGAAATGTCATCTCCTATAATCTTAATCTCCCATGATGAAGTGTGACTCTTGGGCCTCATTCATTAGCTGTATGTATCAGTTTAATATACATAAAGGGGAAAGTAACGAGGCCGCAGGATTCTCACATCTAATTAGTTAAAATGTCACAATATCCAATTACAAGCCGGGACATTTGTGGGATCTTAGCATCTGTTGTGCGGCAGCAGATTGTAATTATTAATGACATTTCCTGGTTATCGTTCCTCAAACATCGCACGGAGAGACTAATTAGTAACTAGAACAACTTTTTCTCTTGGATCATTGAATATTCGGCTTTTGTCTCCGAGTCTGGCGCAGCGGCGCAGGAAGGAATTAAGATTTCTCATTGGAACATTATTACACATTACGAGTCTTACTGCGGTGACCCCAAGTGAGCCCCTATAATCTCCTGGGAAATCCGTCAGGGATTGTTCGATTCCTTCGCTTCACTACCACAGAAATAAAGCATTACACTACACTGCTCTCCTTAAAGGGGATGGCGAAGACTTTAACGCTTTGTGGCCAAGGACGTTAATGAAACACATCTAAAAAAAAAAAATTAGGGTTAAAAGGTGGTATGTGTTTAGTATGTGATCATGCTGGAAATTCAGACGTCTTTGGTGAGTAAAACAGGGGGAGATCTATCAGAAGTGTCTGAGGTAAAACTGTACTAGTTCTTCACAGCAACCAATCAGAGCTCAGCTTTCATTTTATAAACAGCTCTGGAATAACAAAAGCTGAGCTCTGATTGGTTTCCATGGGCAAGTACAACAGTTCTGTTCTCAGACACTCATAAACCTCCCCCTATTATAGTATTTTTAGCTGAAATCCTATAACACCAGTGGGTGATTTAGGGTGTCGTGTAATATTATAACCAGAATATATATGGTGATTTAAAAAAAAATCATTTAGAAGTGAATATAAAAGATGATATAAAAGCTTTAGGACAAGGCAAATGTTTTGTAACTGAGGCTTAGAAGGTTTTTGCTGATGTGACAAGACAATAAAGTGTTTATATTGTAGTAAAATGACAGTCTGGCACTGCCCCCTAGTGGCAAGAAGGTTTACATGCTCGGAATATCCTGTATAAGAATATACTGTATACTGTATAAGGCTACATTCACACTAACGTATGGGGGACGTATATACGGCCGATATACGTCCCCCATACACTTCTATGGGCGCACGGCACCCTATGGGAGCGGTACGGTGCCGCACACGTGCGGCACCGTACCGTTCCGTACCCGGGAAAAAAGATAGGACCTGTCCTATCTTTTCCCGTAATACGGCGCCGTGCGCCATAGGTTGCTATGGAGAGGGGCGGGGGTGAGCTGCGCTCACCTCCTCCTCCTCTCCCCGTACACTGCCGTTGCCCGCTACGGTACGGTACGGGCGGGCAACGGCAGTGTGAATATAGCCTTTGGGTGATGCCACATGTTGCGTTTTTTGGAGCGTTTTAAAGCATGCGCTTTCAGTCCATTTAAAAACGGACTGAAAATGCATGCTTTAAAACGCTCCAAAAACGCAACATGTGACATCACCCTAAGGCTATATTCACACAATGGGGCAAATTTACTTACCTGGTCCAGTAGCGATCCCCGATTCGGACAGTCCGACGAAGATGAAGTTCGGCGCGATTCACAAAGCTTGTGCACCTGAGTTCCTGCATCTATCGCTTCCCCACCGAGGTCCGCCGGAGTTCAACTTCTTCCTGGTGCTTGTAAGTGCATGTCTTGCGACACAATTCGAAATGTTAAATCCTGCATGTTGTCCGAATCTGTCGGGTTGTCCGATGGCCTGCCCCCCCCCGATTTGTGTCCGTGCAAGCCGGCGTTGATGCGCCAAAATCCCCTGTTAAATCGCCGGGAATGTGTGCACGCCGTGCCGTACTACGCGTCGGCACCGGGGAGAGGAGGAGGTGAGCGCTGCTCACCCCTGCCCCTCTCCATGTTGATATATGGCGCACGGAGCCGTATTCCGTGGAAAGATAGGATGTCCTATCTGTCTCCCAGCTACGGAATAGTACAGTGATGTATATACGCCCCCCATACGACAGTGTGAATGTGGCCTTACAGAGCACCTAAATTTACACATCTTACCGTCCCTCTATGCATTAGGGGTTATGTGTCCTTTTTACTATTTAGGCCCCAGACTCCAATGGCACCCGGTCACGAGGAGGATAGCACACAGCAGGGCACATGTATTTCTGCTGTCTCTTTTCAACTAGTGTCTTCCGGCACGTTTGTGTTCCAAAATCCATTTGTTGTCTTAGATACAGCCTGGTATCAGCCTGATATCAGCCCATCTTATAAAATCATATTCAGCTATTGCTGAAGTGGGCAGCACTTCCTGGTTGTGACATCAGCTAAGGGCAAGGAGGCCTTTCAAATATATCACAACAGCATGTTTGTAATTTGAGGACCTGAAGTATGTGATGAGTCACATGCTTGTGACATCACGCAAGGTCCTGTTATCTTGCACATCTCTTCCTCTGCCCCTCCTAACAAGCCTCCTCTCATCTCCAGCTGTTCTATACGGATTCCCATGGTTACCAGAAAGCGTTGCAAATGGAGATTAGCCTGAGGGGACAAGGTAAAGCCTAGCAGCTTAACACCTGCAGATAGCATATAACAGTAAATTAGAGAATTGCTTATTTTTGCAGAGTTAGGCAAAAAAATGTTATACTTTACAGTCATTCTTAAAGTTCACCGTTATTCGTCTCAGAAGATTTTTCTGGGGTTTTTGTCATCAGTTTTCCGCCTGTGGCCATGTCCAGGGAGGTTGGCTACAGTAATATAATTAATAATGCCTTTATTTCTATAGCGCACACAGATTACACAGCGCTATGCAGAGTTTGCCAAATCAGTCCCTGTTCCCATGGGGCTCACAATCTAATCAACCGACCAGTATGTTTTGGAGTGTGGGAGAGAAACCGGAGGAAAACCGTGCAAACAGGGAGAGAACATACAAACTCTTTGCAGATGTTGACCCTGGGACTTAAAGCCAGGACCCCAGCGCTGCAAGGTTGTAGTGCTAACCACTGAGCCACTGTGCTGCCCTATAGTCTCATACATCTTAAATTTCTGAATTATATGTGCAACTGCAGTCACAGGAACATGAAGCTGCTTGGGAGATGAAGGACCTGTGGCCCTATATACAGGCCACTGACTGATTACAATATATTGTAGATGTGATGACAATTAGTGGACATGCCGTGATTTCACATACCTATCATTTCTGTCCAGGCACTTTTGTCAGATTCATGTTATTTCTGTGACCATTGTGGGTATATGATGCACCCATGCCTTCTTACCCGCAGATTACAATTAGGTGCTGCTAATCTGTTGGAATGGACTCCAAGCATCATATATCACTATGAGACCTGGAGTCTTGTCCTCTGTACTGTGCTCGGATTGTGAAATTGGGCCAGCGCATGCTCCGTGATGTCATGTGCTGCTGGCTTCAGGACTGCTCCAATGAGAACAACCACTTGCAGAATGGTAAAAATCTTTGATGTTGCATTTTATTGAGTGCATGAGTTTATAAATGAATATATATATGTACATAAGGAGGAACCAGACACCTAGGAGGACGATTTGAGGAAGAAGTCAACCAGCTGCCTGAACACCTCATCATTAAATCCTTTAATGTCATCGTTTTCCACCGCTTCATAAAGAGGGGCGCTTTCAGTGCCCCAACAAATGTTCTTTCGTTTTGGGTCGTGGTCTGTGCCTACATCCAGTGCCAGTGTGTTCAGCTGGTAGCAGAAAAACGAGAAGTACTTCCCATCAGAAATCACGGCTTGCGAGACAAATGGCCGCGTGACATCCGCCCGGCTCCAGAAGCCTGCAGGACAAGAGGATCAGATGATCAGTGTGTGCTGCCATACAGACTGGGAGAATCACTACTGGAGTGTGCAAGTTAAAGGGGCTGTCTACCAATTGCCACATTGCTGTCCAAAGGGCTATGTCTGCTCTTGAGGTTCTGCTCCATTACTCTAAATGGGCAAAAGCAAAATATCAAAACACCAAGTATGGACAGACGTGGCACTGATTCTGCAAGGTCCCACAGTCATGACATGTTAGGACATTTTAAAGGGGGTTATCTCCTATCCACCTGTTAAACATTCTGGACAAGTGACCCTATCTGGACCCTTTTGTGTGATGTCACATGTTCACTTCCAGCCAGAGAAGAGCAGGGCACATCAATGATGGAGGGGGACTTGCTGTTAGGGGTGCCGGGACTTGGCCAGAAGGATGGGGAGTAATACTTGAGCTGCGGGATATTGTCAGGCGGAACAGGACTTGGCAGGTGGAGAGTGGCGTTTTCAATGAGCTGTAGGGATAATATGGTGGGAAATATAAGGGAAATGAAACCTTTATTGTTCTGGAAGATCATGAAGCTGTGTGTGCCCCGGACACAATCTCCATAAAAGCTAATGGCACCCAAGGCCGAGTTCATATAACGTGCACATACACCGCCTCACCTTGGTACATGGCCTGTGCTCCGGTCCAGGCAAATAGACTGGCTATGGCATTGGCTCGCAGGAACACCTCTATGTGGTCTGTACGGTTCAGCTTCTGTAGCCTTTCCCTTACGAATTTGTCCGGTACAAGGTGAAACTGTGTGTGGCCAAATTTACAAGGGTCGTCCAACTTGGAACCTTTATGAGAGAGAGGAAAAAAATAATTTTTTAGAATATACAGCCTGTCGACAACCCTGAGCAGACATAGCACAAACACCAAGCAAAAAAACTGCCAAAAAGTGAGAAGCCGCAAAGTTACCCAGACAGCCATACTGCAGTGTTTAATGATTACTCTGGGGTAGTACAATACTGTCTAGTCCTACCTTGCTCCTGCTATTATTTTGCACAGTGGGGTTAGGTTTACACCACGTTTAATGCATGTGCTCAGGGTACACATCAGGAAAGCTTGTGACGTATAAGCCGAGCACATACATAGACTCATACTGGCAGACGAAGGCATAACTTTTGCCTCCAATTGTCCTGTATATATCACATACTGTGCAAAGAGCAGAATGGAAAACTGTAATAAGCTGCATCTTTCCCCCTGCTGAGGGACGTGTACACTAAGAAGAGGCCACTGATATCTATGGGGAGCAGAAGCAGCACAAAAAAAAAAATAAATAAAATCAAACCACTTATCACTTCCCTTTGATATAAAAAAATAGCCCTCTATATCTTAAAGTAAATCTACCATCAAAATCCATCATGATAAACCAGGGACATTACTCATAGATCCAGGCACCATGACTGTGGTCATCTCCTTATATTTGTTATACATGGCCGCCTTCCTTCTAAAATCAACTTTTACAATTATGTTAGTGAACCTGAAGAGCTCCTGGTGGGTGTTACAAGAGCCCCTCCGTGCTGCAGCTTCACAGGATGTTACACTGTGCAGGACCACTTCCTCCACCAACCCACTGAGAGAGATTACATCAGGCAGAGAAAGAGGAGAAGTGCAGAGCAAAAGAAGACGTGGTGGGGGAAAACAGTGTAAAAGCCTGTAAAGCAACAGCACAGATCGGCTGTGGTGACACCTCCAGGAGCCCTTCAGGCTCATTATCATCCTTTATTAAGGTTAATTTTAGAAGGAAGGAGGCCAAGAATAACAAATATAAGAAGATTACCACAGTCACGGGGCCTGGATCTATGAGTAATGTCTCTGGTTTATCATGATGGAGTTGGATGGTAAATTTCCTTTATTATGTAAAACCCCTTCTAAAATATATATATATATATTTTTTTTACAGAAATGCTGATTCACCTATAAATATTTTGTTCTCATATTGTCTTCGAAACAGCGGCATCCGGCTCGGCTCATGTGGAACAACAGGAACCTCTTCAGGTACAACAAAGTCTAAAGGGACAATCTGGAGGTGAGAAATAGACAAATACATCTTTTATTGGTTGAAGCGGAGAAAAAAAAAAAATATATATATATATATATACACACACACACACACACAAAAAGGGGAGTTTAGCAGAAGCAGTCAGGGAGCTTCTACAAGAAATGGCCACATGTCCAAGGCTCAGAAAACATCCCCATAATAATGAATATTCCAGGGCACAATCTGCACCTGCCGCTCCAGCAATTATGGGAATAGGACCCTGTTCTCCTGATCTGCGAGGGCCTCAACAATCGGACTCTCACTGATCAGAACATCAGCCCCTTCTCTGTAGATAGAATATGACAATGCAACTTAGTACAACCCCATTAAAAGAATCAGTCACCACATTTGCACATTTACAGCCAGTGACAGGTTCCTATAGAGCTCTAATAACTGACTGACCCCCTTCTTTTAGCCAAAAATTCTATCCTTCACATAAATCAACTCAATCTTCTATTCACTGGCATCAGAGGGGGCATGTCCTGCTCAACATGCCCCTCCCATCTACTCCCCCATGTCACAGGCCCCTTCTAAGTATTCAAGCACTTCATGTCATCTAAGGTTCTGTTACATCTGCACAGTCTACCCCATGTATGTATCTGATCACATTAAATCACAGCAGGCTCTATGGAGGATGGGTAGAAATAGAAGTCCATGGAGGGTTCTGTGATTTCGTGTGATCAAATACATACATGGGGTAGATTGTGCAGATGGAACAGGACCTTAGATGACATCACCCCGGTCATGTGACTTTAAGTGCCTCATGGTGTAACAGCTGTCAATGTTCCACACAGCAGCATGATCTGTAGCAATAAGACCTGTCAATCAGGGAAATGCTCTGAATATGAAGGGCCTCATTGATTAGTCTCACAACATTACAACATCAGTTTGTAAACTTGTATACAACACTGCAGTTATGGAAAGAACCATTTAGGGATACAGGCAATGCTTTTTTTTAATCACCGCGTTTAATGAAGTATTTATTTTAGGTGGGATAATTTCAATGACAGGTTCTCTTTAATGACCTACACATCACATCAGTGATCAGCTGACTGCAGTGGCACAGCACATGGCCAGCGCTGAATTTCCTGCAAGCTGGTGCAGAAATGTACAATTAGCCTCTAGTCAATGATGAGACTTACCTCTTTCAGGGGTTCGGGGACTCTCATCTGTACAAGTGGGGTGTCATCAATCTGAAACCTGATTGGATCTATACAGCCTTTTCTGTGGCCACGAGGAACCCGGGTCTCTCCGCGGAACCAATAGAAGTTAACCTGAGGCTTCACATCTGTAGGATGAAGAAGAAGAGGTATTAGAAGGAGCTGAAGCTGTTGCTCCTACCAGGATACAAGTGTTTAGGTCTAGATGTATTATGGAGATTTATCTAGCGACGACACTGTGTTTCCAATCACAAACCAAGCATGAAATCCCATCATACCCCCCCCCCCCCAGTCGCTCCATCCCTACTGATAGTCAGAGGAAATTCTGCCAACATGACAAATGGGACACAGGAGACTACAATCTTTGTGAACACGGTGGTGCTGGGAGTTGTAGTCCCCCCCCCCCCATCACACCAGATGCATGTTGGGATTGCTAGTCCCCCCCATCACACCAGATGCATGCTGGGGGTTGTAGTCCAACCCCCCCCCTTCCTCACACACCAGTGTGATCCCCCGAACACTCACCCAGGCTGCAGCGGCTCAGCAGAGGATTGTACTGGACGCACTGGCTGCTAAGGACGGACATGGCGGCGCTGAGGAAGGGGGCAGCACAGAGCTCCTGGCTGCGGTACAGGAAGGAGCGCCCCCTCTGCGCGTAGTAGTGCTCCTGTAGCAGCGCATCGCACAGGCGGGACTTGAGATCGGACGTGTCGGCAGCCTCCCCCGGGCCGGCCCCGCTGCTCCCCGGCAGCCCCCGCACGTACGCCGTCTTGGTGAAGTGCTGGTACCAGCGGTCGGCGTGCAGCGCCAGGCTCTGCGGGTACACCACGTACTTGAGGCGGCGCAGGCCGGTGATGAGCTGCAGCTTGGCGGCCACGTCTGTCTGAGCGTGCACCCGGCTGAAGTGGCCCGCTATACGCCGCTGCCTGGACGCCTTACTCCGGGCCGTCATGGAGGCCACAATAGGCGGATACAGGGAGCCGGTGGCGGGGCCGGGGGGCTCCGGGGGCAGCAGCAGCGCTGCCGGTAACTCCGCATTGTGCCGCAGCCGGCCGTAGATCTTGCGCCCCGCCATCTTGTGCCCCGGCAACCAAGGACGCGACCTTCTGCAGGGTACTCTGATTGGACAGTTCGGCGTCAGCTGACAGAAAGCGGACCAATGGTGGCGCTCGACCTCTGACGTCATGTAGCCACATGGCTGCGCGTAGACCCACGTGCAGGAAGAGACGTCAGGGTGACTGTCAGTGTGACGCGCATGCGCAGATCATCAGGAGGGCAACAAAGAGCTTCATATTGATTGTAATAGAAAAGACCTGTTCACACAGCGCGTATTTTTTTTTAATTTGAACAATAAAACTCTATTTTCTACAGAACTGTATATAGTTAGGTTATATCTTAATAAATATAAAAGTAAAGACGTCCCAACTTACCCCCAACTTATGGGTGAGAGAAAGAGGGACAAAAAGTCTGCTCTCCCTTTTTTCTAAACCACGCCACTTTGCCCCACCAACAAGCATAGTGTAATATCGACCTTACTGGACCCCATATAGTATAATGCCCCCTTACAGTGGCCAACCCCCCAATGCAGCCGTATAATAGCCCCTAGTGCAACTCCGCAACATATAAAAGTCCTCTTAATTTTATCCTCCCTTTACATTTGATTGACCAGTTTTATTTATGTCCCTAAAATTATACATAATACTATCTGTCCCCCTACCCCCCCCCCCCCCCACTCACATGGTGCGGCCCCTGTCCTCCTTCCTCCTCATATTGTGGTCTCCTGTCCACCATCTTCCTCATACTGTGGCCCCCTGTCCTCCATCCTCCTCATACTGTGGCCCCCTGTCCTCCACCCTCCTCACATTGTGTCATCCATCCTCCTCATATTGGAGCCTCCATCCCGCTCATATTGTGGCCTCCTGTCCTCCAACCCTCTCAAATTACGGCCTCCTGTCCACCAGACTTCTCATATTGTGGCCCCCTGTCCACCATCCTCCTCATATTCTGTCCTCCATCCTCCTCATATTGTGGCCCCCTGTCCTCCATCCCTCTCATATTGTAGCCTCCTGTCCACCATCCTACTTATATTGTGTCCTCCATCCCTCTCATATTGTAGCCTCCTGTCCACCATCCTACTTATATTGTGTCCTCCATCCCTCTCATATTGTGGCTTCCTGTCCTCCATTCTCCCTAATATTGTGACCCTCATTTGGGCCCCTTTCCTCAAGCCTCCTTCTGTAGTCCCCGCCCTGTAGCCTCCGGTTCTCCAGTCCTCCAGGAGGAGGCTTTTTTTTTAAAGAGGGGTGATTTCTGTGTGATTGTGTTATTTTTCCTTTTTTTCCATTTTTTATTACTTAATGCCACAAGGGGGCACTGATAGGAGATCACTGGATCTCTTGTATAATGCGCTGTATTATACTGTAGTATACTCGTATACTCTCAGTTACTGACAGGCTTTCTATTAGGCCATACCTCAGCCACGGCTGCCTGGACCTGAGGTCCTGCAATCATCTTCTGATGCAAGGGGAAAACACTGCATTAACTGAAGTACCCTTAATAATAATAATAATAATAATAATAATGCCCTTAATGTAAAAAGACAACACAGCAGTCGTTGAGGGCCAAATCAGATGTCTGTAACCAGTTCTGGAAATAAAGTACTGTCCAAAGACTGGCAATACTTGGTCGAGTAAGGCTTTAAAGGGATCACCAGCATTTCTGTCCACATACAACCAGCCCCCTCAGGTATTGTATGAAATGTGAGCCTTTATGGGTTGCATCACTATCTTGGGCTCTATAGCAGCTAGAACTATGCTTCTTGTGTCATTTTAAAGTTTAGAATGAGCAGCAGACATACAGTATTGGTAAGTAGTCACTTCAAAATACACCTACCCCACACATGAGAAACATGGGCAGTTCTTCCCCAATAGGGACATTCCTTCAATACATAGAAACTAACTTGGAGGTGAATCTTTAACCCTGACAGGACTCAGACCTTTTTGGTTTCTCTTTTTTACTCCCCTCATTCCCAAAGCGTTATATGTATATGGGCTTGGTATCCGCTGGACAAATTATTGGTGCAATTTAATATTCCATGCAATGCACTGGAAAAATAGAAAAAAAAATTCCAAGTGTTGTGAAATTGACAAAAAAAACACACATTTGCCGCAGTGATCTCTGTTCTTAGAGCTTTCATTCTGTGCTCCAAAAGACATTTCCACTTGATTTCTATAAGTTTTATTGAGTTTAAGTTGATTTATTAATGTACAAAATTTTATTTACAAATTAAAATCTTTTGTAATAATAAAAATAAAAATAAGAATACAAAAAAAAAAAAATATTTGCCATTTTGCCAATAACTTTTTCACACTTTGGTGTACAGATATATGTAAGGTGTCATCTTTTGAGGTACGTGCTGACATTTTAATTTATATAAATTTGGGACTTCTATCTTTATGACTGTTCATCAAATGTTCAGGGTTGGAAAAATGGTGAGAAAGTGGCGATTTGGGCGTTATTTTTTTCGTTACGGTGTTCAATGACGGGAATAATCTTTTTTTATAACGGGCATTTTGGGATGTGGCACTACTTAATATGTTTATGATTTTTACTGTTTATTTTTATATGTTTTTAAACTTTAAACTTTTTACTTTTTTATCCTTAAAAAAAGAATTGAAGTAGTTTTTACTATTATTTCAGACCCTCTAGGGTACTTTAACCCTGCAGGGTCTGATTGCCAAATTATATACTGTAATCTACTGTATTGCAGTACATAGTAATTTTACTGCTGATCTCTAACAGCCTGCCAATGGCTGATCACTATTCATGGCAGTTCTATGAGTACCAGCACCGACCATGACAGTTCCAGACAGATGTCAGCTGTCATATACAGCTGACACCCGCTGTGTATAGAGAGAGCTCAGCCCGTGATACTAATAGTAAACGTCCTGGTATGCTAAGGGGTTAAATCTGTTATCAGATCCTTTTTTCTAACAGCACATCTCCAGCCACGTCCCAAAGCCCTTTTGCTTAAATTTCAGACCAATCTTAAAACAAAAAATGCACAACAGCGAATATTAAGTCTAAGAGTCACATCTGCACCCGGCAGAATCTCCTCTTATCTGGCTCTTGGGTAAGCGGTTTTCTTATAATGATTTATTAGTGCGCCCTGTAATGACATAAATGGCTCTGATAACACCATTCTTTTCCTTGTAAATTGAAAAATATATTTTGTTGCTGTTTGTAGCGTACTCCATATGGCCGAGAGCACGGGTACACGAGACCAGGACATCTAAATCCACAATCACACTGGGGTTTGGCCCTCTATGTGGATACATCAGCCTTCACTCTTCTGGGAAGGTTTTGGACCATTTTTTGTATGAATTTCTGCCCATTTGGACACAACACTGATGAGAGACAGCACAGGACAACAGGAGGTGAAGGTAAGTATAAGTTCTGGCTGTTTATATGTTTTTCAATAAACCAAGAAAACACCTTTAACACAATTGCCTACATTTATTAATGCCCTTCCACCAGTTTTTGTCGGACTTTGAACATTCTTTACAGTGCAAACTGCTTGTACATGTATTTATAAAGTGTCCACAAAATATTTGTGTCGCAGCTGCACTGCACCCAACTTAGCATAATTTTACAAGTTGATTTTAGAAGGAAGGAGGCCATGGATCATACATACTCATGGACATACTGGTGTGTGCCCTTTTTGGCAGGATCCACTTTTCCTTAAGCTTCTTATGCCCTTGTTTTTTAAGAATGAAAGGTTTTATTATGCAAATGAGCTTCAGCCTCCATAGGTTTTAATGGAGCCTAGAGCCCCTCGGGCTCATTTGCATAATTTGTAAACCCTATTTTGTAAAAACCAGGGAATAAGAAGCTGAAAGAAGAGAGTATTCTGCCAGAGGGGACACACACCAGTATGTCAGTGTGGTTGGTTTACAATCCTTCATCCTGGTGGTAGACATCCTTTAAAGCTATGCAAAAAATCACAGAAGCCCCTTCTGGCTCCATCTTCTGTTTCGTCTATTGACATCCGGCTGGGGAGAAGAGGGAGCGATCGGGCAGTGATGCTAAATAGAGGTGTGCATAATAAGTAGAAGACAGAGACATAAGGGGCATCTGTAATGCAGTCAGGAGCCACTGAGGCTCATTTGCATAAAAATGAGGCCATTGGAATATAAAGGAAGAACGGATCCTGTTTCAGGGGACACACATAATGGAGTAATTGTGCCTTCTGTAAAATACAGCATCCATGTGCGAGATTTCCCTTTCCGGTTCAGTGCTGGAAGCTATGGGCAGGATGTGGGTCGGGAGCACTGTTCAAGAACTTTAATGAGAATATATAAAAGATATTCGGCCTAATGACAGGGTGACATGGAAATGAGAGAAAATCTAGTGAGTCACGACAAGGTGAAAAGTCTCAGCTTTTCTGACAGACAGAGACTGAACAATGTAGATAGAGACAGTGAGTGTTCTCCGCACAGAGACAGCTGTCACCGGATAACAAACAGCACAGAGGAGCCGAATAATCAGCATCATTATCCCTTTCAACCATCATTACATCAGGTAAATGGCCACACAAATGGCCCCGCCGCTGGTAATTGCAGTGAAATTTAAGGAGGTTGCAGTTCAACAGGAGAAGATAAAGAAAATGAGGAAGTGAGCGGCAGCCGAGCTGAACCGGACGTCTGGAGAAATCGCCTCATTAATGTGGAATCATCACTGCAAAAAAAAGTTGTAGCTCCTGATATCGTTACATGAGATCCATATCTGTCACCTAATCTGGGAAACCTGGATGACAACTGGAGGCCACAATGTCATCTAGAGAGATAGGTAGATATGGGCTCGACAGACTATGTGTTAGATGGATAGATATAGAAATATGGTAGACACATAGTAAAAGCAAAAGTCATTGAAAAAAGTAAAGTGAAAGTGTGTTGCAATTTTTCGACAAACTGGTTAATAGAGGTTTATGAGATTTTACAAAAAGGGGGCGACATTTGCATGAAAACAAAAAAGATAGATCTTAGCTGTTAGAATAATAGAGATAGATAGATAGATGTTATATAGATACAGAAGATATATAGTTATGCAGACATTTAGAAGATAGAAAAATACAGTAGATATTTAAAGAAAGATATATAAATATAGTAGGTGTGTAATGGCCCGCTGGTCAGGGACATTACGAAACTTTATACTTCAGGCGATCCTTAGCTATGTAGGGAAAGTATAGCAGTCTAAAGTCTAAGGCCCCATGCACACGACATATAACCACATGCACACGAACCATATAAAAATATAGAGCATGTCCTAGAAGAGTAGAGGGGAGGCTCATGATCTTAGTGGCAGCAAGGAATCACACGTAGACAAGAGAAATAGAACATCAACTCACAGTTACTTTATTCAAGAACTGGAACACAGCAATGGCAACAGGCCTAGGTAGAAGGGCATTCTGTTCAGGTTCTAGGTAGCTGGCTGGATAATATCTGGCAATATCTGCCATCTGCTCACAGCCCAGTATCAGTAGCTTTGGGCTAGAGAAGTTAGGATCTGCTCCTGGGAGTTTAATATAAACTTCACCTGGGGTGGAGCATCCAACCAGGGACCTTGTAAAAGAATTGGATTGACATTGATCAAACATCACATAACATTGGTCAGCTAGGTCGAAATTAGGAGAGGCAGGGCCCCATAGCAGCCTTCTGAATGTGGCCCCCCTTTCGCCTTAAAGAATATGTTGTTCCGCTGTCCACTCAACATTTCTTATCAGAACTGCTGCATAACAGGTGTATAATGGTGCACATCCTCCATTGTTTAGTGTGTCAGGCCAGATGCCAGGGCCCCCTGACACTATGGGCCCCATAGCAACTGCTATGGCTACTATCCCTGTAGTTACGCCCATGAGTCCACATTAGGAACAACAAGAGTCAAGTAGAGTTACCATGTAGACTCACTTTATGACAAAAGGGAGTCTACATGGAAACTCTGCTCTATTCTGATTTGTTCTTAATGTGGACTAAATAGGAAATAATTTTAAAGGGAATATACAATGGGGGTCATTTACTAAGGGCCCGATTCGCGTTTTCCCGACGTGTTACCCGAATATTTCCGATTTGCGCCGCTTGTACATGAATTGCCCCGGGTTTTTGGCGCACGCGATCGGATTGTGGCGCATCAGGGCCGGCATGCGCGCGACAGAAATCGGGGGGGCGTGGCCGAACGAAAACCCGACGTATTCGGAAAAACCGCCGCATTTAAAAACCGAAAATGTGTCGCTTGGGGAGCGCTCACCTTCACCTTCTATGGGATGGTGCATTCCGGGGCGTTAAGATTATTTTCGGCGCTGCAGCGCCACCTGGTGGACGGCGGAGGAACTACCATCTTAAATCCCAGCCGGACCCGAATCCTGTGCAGAGAACGCGCCGCTGGATCGCGAATGGGCCGGGTAAGTAAATGTGCCCCAATGACTTCTGGCCATTTTCTTCATTTTTTATTAGAATACAGACAGTACCCAGGTCACATACAAGATATGTTCCTTTGGTTTGTACTTAAGTTGAATTTGTATCTAAGTCAGAACTGGTATATTTTATAATTGTAGCTCCAGACAAAAAAAAAATTTTGCCCCAGTGACAATTGGAGTTTTTTTTTGCTGTAATGGAACAAGGATTATCAATAAAGCTTCATTACAGACACCTTACAGCTGATCATTGCAGCCTGGGACTATAGTAACATCCAGAGAGCTTCACCAGAGGTCACAGGGGGCAGAGGGGTCCGTCTGTAAGTTGGGTGTCCTTAAGTAGGGGACTGTCTGTATTCATATGTAGTGCATTAGTTATTGTCTTTATCTCCATTGTATAGAGAGGTGTGATGGACCACATTTGGGCCACATTTTAACACCATAGAAATACCATATAACGATTTCTCCCATTCCCCTACTTCTCCTCCAATCTGGTAATAAACCCCCATAGTGCAGACAGATGATGACATCAATGAATATTAGAGTCATTACTATTGTACAAAATTCTGCGTTTGCCTAATTATTTTCTTTTTTAGCTTCTGCTGACTGTCCTTTCTTCCTGCAGGTGTAGAAGAATAATTACAGATGAGGAATAATCATTAATCTTTGCAGACAGAAAGAAAACAGAATGCAGGTAGTGACTAGATATTCCTGTTATGATGCAGATGCCGCCTTCGGAGCAGTAGGTGTAATACGTCTATAAGGAGGGTGTCACAGAAGAGCAGGTGCATTACAATGGATCCGACTTGGGGATAAGAATGAGAATGGAATGAACAGTTAACCCCTTACCAAAGTTCTCAACTTCTCTGCACCGCACCCGATCCTATTTGCTCACTACAACGGGTAACCTACATTATGGCAACAATATGACAGGTGATAGTAGGTAAAGGAGAAATTCATAGTCTGGTGGGCACGGGTCAGGGCTACTGGAGATAAGGTTATAAGAGATACAAGTCAGAATGTCACTCAGAACCCGAATCAAGCTCATTGTTTAGACCCAAAGTGTAAGGGTCCCTTAAATAGTAATGGATAGCATGATATATGCTCATGAGAGGAAAATTCTGGTTCATATTGGACCATTAAAGGACATTTACCAGATTTACTGCTCTTCCATCCTTGCTCTTTATGTCTTATAGGGGATGGAACCATTTTTATTATATCCTGGAACGGCACAAATCTTCAGAAAATGAGATTATAAAGTCCTGCAAATGACCTGTAAGTGCTCCAGTCTACATCACCATTGCTGTTTATGCATGCCCCCATTATGTTCAATGTAGTCTGATCCCGTTCATCGATCCCACAGAGAGAAGGTGAATTCACGATCGATGGGTGGGACCAGGCTGCAATGAATTAGTGGGGGTGTGCATAAATTAAAGGGAACCCGTCCCCACATTTATCACAAATACAGCTAGTGGCAGGATCCCATAGAGCCCTAGTAACTATCTGACTCCCTTCTTTTAGCTAAAAATTGTTCTGCCCAGATTCCCCTACATTCAACTTTATAATTTTACCTGGGATTTAACTTTTGTGTCGCAAGACCAAGCACTTACATGCACCAGGAAGAAGAAGGTGAACTCCGGCGAACCTGAGGGGGGAATTGACAGATGCAGGATATCGGGCGCATTGTCTTAGTGAATCGCGGGAGAGTTCATTCCGGTCGGACAATGCACTTTCGGGGGAACACGTCAGGACAGGTAAATAAATGTGCCCCAATAGGTCACATTTATATTTGACAAAGGCATAATCCTAAAATGGAAACTTTATATTTATTGCCCTATTCAAAAGTAAAGCAAAGAAACTGGAAAATAAACATATAAGAAATATATAAGTAATACGGGGTAGAAAGGTCACCCAAGGTCATAAATAACAGGCTCAGAACACATCATCCTAATATTGGCATCTGTGACTGGCACTTAGTTGTTGGGTGAATCGACTTAATGATTTGGAAATGTTCGACTTGTCAGCTGTCTAATCCTTATAAAATGCCTCTCAGCCTACACCACCGCTAAAAACTGTTTTACTTTTTTTTTCCCTTCGCTTTTCTCCACTAATTGAAGATCATTTTAAATTCGAGACAGTAAAGTGAAATCTTACATTAATTCCTTCTACATTTCTTCTTCATATCTTTGTCATATCTTTGAAAACTTTGATACTTTTCTCATAACTTCCTCCGTTATCTTGTCCTTGTCCTATCTGCCCTCCGGTATTCTGGAATTTAAAGGGGGTGCATATGATTTTTTTATTATTATGGCTGGTAGGGCTTCTATTCACCTCTCTCCGCACTCCTGTTCTCCCTCAGCACCGCCCGTCACTAGTGGCTTCTATTAGTATACAGAGTATTAGAGTATATCTACAGCCGTGCTCCTGCTACTGCATGAGCTTCAGTGCAGTAACAGGAGCACGGCTATAGACGTGCGTCACCACTGGTCTCTGACTACAAACGAAATCTTTAGCCACACGTCAACACCGCCCTCTGTATATAAACAGAAGCCCACAGTGATGGGCAGCCCCTGGGAGGACAAGTCTGGGTAGAGAGATACGTTTTTTACTCCCCCCCCCCCCCACCATATATATAAAAATTAATTATTTAATATAATAATAACTTGTTTAACAATCATCTATCCTTAGATTGGAGCACCCCACGTATCAGTTGAGAGAGATTGCAGCTTTAAGGTCATCACTGTGGCAATACGGGGGTTAAGGCTTTCAAAAATGCACTTATTAACTAACATATACAGTAGCCACTGTCTGATGGCTACTGTGGCAGTAAGCAACCAATCACAGCTTAGCTTCTAGCAACCATTCACAGCTCTGTTTATATTTTGCCAAAAGTCATTAATATGAGCTCTGAGCTTGAGCTACAGGCAATGAGTATAAGACAGCTTATGCAGTGGCGTAACTAGAGTCCTGTGGGCCCTGGGGCAATGTATATACCGGGGCCCCCACCATAGACTTGCATACATGGAAAGTTACCTTTCTTTGGCTATAATAATAAAAACACTGCAGTCTGTATTATAATATTGAAAGAATGACAAACGGGAATCTTCAATGCATAAACATCTATTGTACATGATGGCTAATGGAAGTGATTTCATTTACAAAAAGTATTTGATTTCCGCTATTCTCACTCATAGTGCAAGAGAATAACCAAAATCATAAATGGAGAGATGTCCTGTGTCCAGATGCTGCTCTGTCCTACCCCCATCACAGTGCACAATACAAATGACCATTGTACTGCAGGTAGAAGAGGCTTGTAGTAACTTACAGGTGATGATCTGCTCCTTGGCTACAGAACATGGTGGCTAATGGCTCATCGCTGCTGCATTCACCCCCCTCTCCACACTGTGCAACTAAAGACATGACAGTCACTTACAGTATAAAGTCACATGTATAACTATACTGTAACCCCGAATAATGCTTCCCCCTCACACCACAACTCACCACACCGGGGCACATGTATCAAGAACAGTGCAGTCAGTACAACGTGCAGTTCCCTGTGTAGTGTACAGGGGGGAGCAGATTCAGGATTTCTGGCGCCCCCTGCACTGCCCTGACAGAGTGCACCACTTTTTTTTTGGTGCATGTTTACCAAGGGGCGTGGGACACATTTCTGTCAGACTTTGCATGTTAAATCTGGTGCACGGTCCAACTGAGCACCGGAACACCCCCTAATTTTTGTCGCATGAAGACTAGTGGCACAAAAAGGTTGCGTGCAACACAAATGTGGTGCAGACACTTCTTAAATTCCTGTACAAGCAGTTTCCACTGGAAAGAACCTGCAAAGTCCATCAGAAAACTGGTGCAAAGCCCTTAGTTAATGTGCCCCACTGTGTTCCCCACAAAAACATTTTGCTGCCCTCCCAATGAATTATATTATGTATTAGCATACCTCCCAACTTTTGGACAAGAGAAAGAGGGACAAAAGCCCCTCCCCCTTTTTCTATACCACGCCATTGTCCCACCCACAAGCATAGTATAATATCGACCTTGACAGTCCCCACATAGTAAAATGCCCCTTACTTTGGCTACACCCCCTCCCCATGGACCCGTTTAATACGCCCTAATGCAAATCTGCAACATATAACACCCCTCTTTAATTTTATCCTCCCTTTACATTTTCCACTTTTATTTATCTCCCCAAACTTACAAATAATTCTATCTGTACTCCTACCCCTTCCCCTCCTCACATGGTGTGGTCCCTGTTCTCTATCCTCTTATTCATGAGATTATTCATGAGATTTTATTAACCCCTAGGGGACACAGCCTATTTTGGCCTTAAGGACGCGGCCCCATTCTTCAAATCTGACCTGTGTCACTATAAGTGGTTATAGTTTTGGAACGCTATGAGATATCCAGGGGATTTTGAGATTGTTTTCTCGTGACACATTGGGGCAGATTTATCAAGCTGTCTGAAAGTCAGAATATTTCCAGTTGCCCATGGCAACCAATCACAGCTCAGCTTTCATTTTACCAGTGCTCATGAATATTTTAAAGGGGAGCTGTGATTGGTTGCCAGGGGCAACTAGAAATATTCTGACTTTCAGACACTTGATAAATCTGCCCCATTGTACTTCAAATTAGTTTAAAAATTTGGATGATATCTTTTGTGTTTAGTTATGAAAAAAAACTAAATTTGGCAAAAATTTGGAAAAATTCTTTATTTTCAACGTTCTAAATTCTCTACTTTTGATGCAGATAGTCATAGCTCCCAAATAAATTCCTAACTTACATTTCCCAAATGTCTGCTTTATGTTGGCATGGTTTTTTAAGATTCCACATATTTTACTAGAATGTTATGAGGCTCAGAATTTAGGTATCATTTTTCAAATTTTTTGTAAAATCACCAAAACCTGTATTTAGATGGACCTGCTCAACTTCTAATTGACACTGAGAGGCCTAAATAATAGCGAGACTCATAAATTACCCCATTATGGAAACTACACCCCTCAACGTATGAAAAACCACTTTTAAGAAGTTTGTTAACGCTTTACGTGTTTTATAGGGGTTAAAACAAAATGGAGGTGCAGTCTGCAAATTGTAATATTTTTTCACAATACACTCATTTTGGGTGGAAAATTAAACATTTACAATGGATTAAATGAATAAAGGCTCCACAAAGTTTGTTACCCAATTTCTCCCGAGTACACGGATACCCCATATGTGGTGGTGACCTGCTGTATGGGCGCACGGCCGGGCATAGAAGGGAAGGAGGCGCCATCCAGATCAGATTTTCTATGTCACATTGTACAGGCTATAATTTTTTTCTTTTTTTTTTAATGTGGACCTATAGGGGCTTATTTCTTTTGCCACATGAGATGCACTTTTCTGGTACGTAATTTGGGGGAATCTATAGGCTAATTGGTGAGATTTTATTAACTCTTTGTTGGTGGAGGAAATGAAAATCATCACTTTTCAGGAAGATTTTTATGGGGTTTTTTTTTTGGCTGTTTACCATACCATAAAAATAGTATATTATTTTTATTCTATGGGTCGCCACGATTACAAAAAGACCTCATTTATATAGATTTTTTATTTTTTTCCCATTTTTAGTGCATAAAAAGTAATTTGGCAAAAATGTTGTTACTTTTAGCATCACCGTCTTTCATATGCATAACTTTTTTATTTTTCGCCTCACAAATCTGTTTAAGGGCTTATTTTTTGCGAGAAGGATTGTTCTTTTTAGTGGTCTTATTTTAGAGTGCATAACATTTTTTAAATCCCTTTTTAGAGCATTTTTATAGGGTATTAATTGAAAATGATCTTTTTTCTGGAGCTTTTTTTTGTTTTGTTTTTTACGTGGTTAACTTTGCGGATCTAATAACGATTCTGTTTTATTATGCAGATTGTTACGGACGCAGGGATACCAAATATGTGGGGGTTTTGTGTATTTTATTCAATTGTACTGAATAAAAACTAATTTGGAGAAAATCTTATTCATTTTAGCATCACCATCTTTTTATATGCATAACTTTTTTATTTTTTGGCAGATAAATCTTGTTAGGGGCTTATTTTTTGCGAGAACAGTTGTTCTTTTTAGTGGGCTTATTTTGGAGTGCATAACATTTTTTAAATCACTTTTTAGAGCATTTTTTATAGGGTATTAATTAAAAATTATCTTTTTTCGGAATGTTTTTTGCGTTTTTTTCCTCCGGCGTTTACCGTGCGGGTCCAGTAACAATTCTGTTTTATTATGCAGATTGTTACGGACGCGGCAATACCAAATATGCGGGGGTTTTTGTGTTTTTGTGTTTTTTATACTTTATTAAGTGTTTTTATGGGAAAGTGACATTTTAGGGGCTTATATTTTTATGTATTTATTTTTTATTTATTATAATGTGTAGTGTTAAGTGTTTTTGCATATTTTTACTTCTACATACTTGAACTTAAACCAGTGATGCTCTGATCACTGGTTTAAGTTCAATACACTGCTCTACAATACTATTTTATTGTAGAGCAGTGTAAACTGTCTGAGCAAGCTTGCGCATGCTCAGACAGTTTACAGCCAGACCCGGAAGGGGTCTGGCTGCCATGGAGACCGGGCAGCTCCGGGGCACATGCCAGTCCTCGGAGCTGCCCGGAAGAGGATCGGATCCCCCGGTAAGCGGCACGGGGGATCCGATCCACAGCGCTAACACCCTTACACGCCGCGGTCATGTTTGACCGCGGCGTGTAAGGGGTTAACACCCGCGATCGGAGCCGGCTCCGATCGCGGGTGTTAGCGCAGGCTGTCAGCTGTACTAGACAGCTGACAGCCGCTGCTTCTGGTACCGGCTCCGTTCGTGAGCCGGTGCCAGAAGCAGGACGTTATAGAACGTCCGCGTGCGCTAAGCATCTAGCCCCGGGGACGTACTATAACGTCCTGGTGCGCCTAGGGGTTAACTATTTCAAGGTGGATACAAACAAAATTATCAATTTTTATTTTGGATTTTTACCACTTTTTTCCCCGCTCGTCATAACATAAAAATAATATTTTATCTTTATTCTCTGGTTCACTGCGATTGCGGTGATACCTCATTTATATAGTTTTTCTTATCTTTGTTCAATTTTACTGAGCAAAACCAATATTGGAGAAAATCGCACTGTTTTTACTTTTGCCAACTTTTGGGGCATAACTTTTGTATTTTTGTGTCGAACATTTTTTGTGAGGGTGTTTGATTAAAAATTGTTCATTATGGGAAGTTTTTGTGTTTTTTTTATGTCGTTATCGAGCGGGTTCAATATTGTTTTAGATTTATAAAACAGACGCGTTGATACCAAATGTACTTATTTGTGTGTTTTTTGTGTTTTATATACTTTATTTGTTTTTTTTTAATTAAATGGGATGATTAAGGGACTTTTATTTTATTTAATTATTATAAAATGACTTTTAATTTTTTTTTTTTACGTTTTTTACATTTTCTGCTTATTGGCTTGAACAAGCGTTCATCCGATCGCTTGTTCAAGCCTTTACACTGCAATACACTTGCAATACACTTACATGCTGCGCATGCTCAGTTACATACAGCCGGGTCCTGCCAGGAGACGGAACCCAATGCAAAGAGGAGCCGACAGCCTCGGGGCACTCACCAGACCCCGGGGCTGCGGCGGGAGGGATTGGATCCCCGGTAAGGACATCGGGGGGACAATGTCCACGGGGGACACGCTTACACTCCATGCACTAATATTGGAATGATTTGCGCCTACTGTACATTTGATGCTTACCTCCCAACTTTTGTAGTAGTGATAGAGGGACAAAAGATGTGGCACACTTAGAATGTCAAGGAAATTTACCCCACACCCACACAGTATAATTTCCTCCATCTCACCCACACACTGTATCCCCTCAGCATCCTGCTAAATTGTTGCCCCCTTCTCCTCCTCTCATTGTAGTTCCCCTGGCATTGTTCCTCCAAGCTCCCCTTTATATTAAACCCCCACATATAGTGTCCCACAGGCAGCTCCTCCTCTTATTGTGCCCACCCATCAGCTTTCCCTCATATTCTCTCTCTCCCAAGCTGATCTCCCAGCTATTGTGCTCCCACAGCTCCTTCTTTTCATGTTGCTGCTTAATGAAAAAAACAATGAACACAGATACTCACCTCTCCCCGCTCCCCTCGGCAGCTCTCCTCCTCTGATTTCCTTCTGCTTTGTGCAGCTCATGAAGCCGGTAGGATGACATCATCACATCACACCTGCTGGCTCTCTGTGTCCAGAGGAAACCAATAGTCAATGTCCCGGAATCTACCTCCTGCCGGGTTGGACAGAGCACAAAATCTGGGACTGTCCAGATGCAATGGTTCGGAGGTATGGTTAAATCTTCCCAAAAAGTTTGGAAGAAGAATTAGGATGAAGAAATTCTAGAAAAGATAAGCTTGTTGTCACCACGGGAGCTGTTCAGTGTGAATAAACATTGGTCTAACATCGAGCAACATGTGAAAATTGCTTATGTAATGTTATTTCACATTTTATTACGTTCTGTATCCTGTGTTACTGGGAGATTAGTCGTTACCATAGAAACCAGCAACTGGGACTTTTGCCAACTACCGCTGGTTGTAACGAGTTTGGTAAATTCTGCTGCGTCTGCTGGCAGGGGCAAAGGAAGACGTGGTGGCTCAATCCTCGCTATTCCAACAATATACGTCTTATAGGAGAATTCTTTCTGTTGCTACATTTTTCGTAGCTAATTACAATCCCATTGGCCAATTACCAGTTTTAGCTGAGCTGGAAGGATTTACCCTTTAATCGCCAATGTATGCAATATGTCATTAACCCTTTCATCCGCAGGTGTTTCCAGGTTTATGCGTTTTTCTTTTTGGTTTTTAAGTTTACAGAGGTGTATGATGAGGGCTTGTTATCTGCGGTACAAACTATACATCCTGGTGTCATCCTCTTGTATTCTGTACCACGTACTTGAAAGTCTGGAGTCCAAATAGAATATCTAGAAATATGTAGAAAGTCCATATAGGGGCTTATTTACTAAGGGTCCTGTGGGTCTCACTTTCGTCGGCTTTTTGAAATTTTCGGGATACACAACGCTGGGACAAGTATTTAGAAGGCGATTGTGTCGCACGTGATTGGATTTTGGCGCCGACTTTCATGCAACAGTAATCGGGGTCTGGGGGGGCGGGCTGTCGGATGATCCGACTGATTGGGACTGAGCGCGGGATTTAATTTTAAAATTGTGTCGCATGACAATGCACTTACATGCAGGTCCGGCGGACCTGAGCGGGGAAGCGACAGATGCAGGAAATTAGATTCACGATCTTTGGGAATCTCGCCGGAGTGCACGATCGTCGTACGCTTCGTATTTCTGGAACTCCGTCGTCCGGGAAAGTAAATGTGCCCCAATATGTTGACTTTACCCCCAAAAATGGACTTATTCCATTTTTATTATGGGGTTTGTTTCTATACATTTCACTGTTTGGTCCAATTGACTCATCTCCTCGGACCCATCCACTTATACCTTGGATTAGTAGTCAACAATACACCAACTTTATGTCTAAATACCTTGAAAAAAATTAAAAAGTTGCTGTACAGGTCTGGATCGGGTGTAATTATTTGCTGTCATTTAGACCACTTTGGCAGCTGTGTGACTTTTCTTTTACATTTTTATCGGTAAAATGGGCAAAAAAAAGCAATTTGCTCAATTTTTCTGTTACTGTATACTCTATTACTATGCCTCTCTATTACAATGCAGATACTGCCTCTCTATTACTCTGAATATGCTACCTCTCTATTACAGTGTTTATAATGCCTCTCTATTACTCTGAATATACTACTTCTCTATTACAGTGTTTATATTGCCTCTTTGTTACACGGAATACACTACCTCTCTATTACAATCAATATATTGCCTCTCTATACAGTGGATATACAGGACCTTTGCAGGACCTTGAAAGGTCCTGAAATGGCTGTTGTGTACATGTGTATTGAGAGCAGGAACAGATGTACGAGGATTTCATGGGTGAAGGTCCTTCTCAGTATAACATTTGGTGCGTAGTTTGGGTGCCCATGGGCCCCCCATAAGATTCCTGCCTGAGAACGCCGCCTAAACTTCCTCTATTATAATCCACTACTGGACTGCACATTGACATGTAGTATTCTTATACAGAAAAACAGACCAGAATAAGACATTCTCATTTTTTATAACCATTGGACCCTCTACACTTCCATGTAAGCACAGTCGTGTATGTATATTTCCCTGTAAATCCTCCTCTTATGTATACTATATGTCATAGTAACTGTAACATAAGGGAATACTGGGAAGCCCTTTGTGTGCAGTAATAGAATATAATTGCCCACCCACCAGTCATCCCCACAATAGCACATTACTCTCTATAGGCTCGGTAATATGACAAGTGCAGACAGGTGGGTATTTGCAGCTGTGTGATACCATACAAGGTTATTGTACAGTACGGGTGGCCATACCTAGATAATTGCTACCATTGCTAGTTACGTTCTATTTAATTACATGCGGCCTCGGTTCATGCAGTGACTATATAATATATATAATAATTTCAGTATAATGGAAGTCTTGTCTTGTTTTTATGTAATGATGTGAAGCAGATGCTGGCACCCAATGGGCCCTATGACCCTTGCACATAAGAGGTGAGCAGTACAATAATAATTCAAGAATTTAAGGAGATGTACAACTTACACTAGAATGTGTGCCATCAGGTTCCGCAGCAGCTGTGGCTGTGCCTATTAAAGCATTTAAAGGAAATCTACCATCAAAATCTATAATGATAAACTGGGGACACTTACTCATAGATCCAGGCACCGTGACTGTGGTAACAGTGGCGTAACTAGAAGCTGATGGGCTCCAGTGCAGAGTCTGTGCCAGGCCCCCGACTATAATGTATGGTTTATAGTACTAGTCTTCTCGTATGGGAAAGTGACACCATAAGGGCCCCCTAAACATCTTGGGCCCTGGTGCAATCGCAACCTCTGCACCCCCTCAAGTTACGACCCTGTGCGTTAATCTTCTTATATATCTTATCTGGGCCTCCATCAACTTTTACAATTATGCAAATGCACCAAAAGGGATCTCCATCCACTGGCTTCACAGATTGTTACACTGGGCAGCCGCACATCTTCCCATCGCTCCTGCTCCCTCAACACTTCTCTCTTTCCCTCCACCTGCTGTAATCTCACAAGGTGGGGAGGGGAAGTGTTACTGTGCAGTGTAACTACCTGTGAAGCTACAGGACAGAGGGACTTTGGAAACATGCCCATAGCACAGAGGGCTCATTAGCTTAATTGTAAAAGCTGATTTTAGAAGGAAGGAGACCATGGATAACAAATATAAGATTATAACCACAGTCACGGTGCCTGGATCTACGAGTAAGTGTCCCTGGTTTTCCATGATGGATCTTGATGGCAGATTTCCTTTAATGAACAGCACATCAGTGCTACGACCAGTCAGTGGGCTTTGTGGTAACATGAATGATGGAAAGTGATTATTGTAGGACCTGTGGGAACCGAAACAGCAAAACATTTACACATCTGTCTATATGGCATCATTCCTGTGGTCTCAGAGTGACATACAGGATAGGGTTGTATATTGATCATGATAGGAGATCAATATTAGATATAGTTGAATTTTTTTTAAAAACAGGTTAAAAATTGCAGCATCATTCTAAGAACAAGCTAAATCATAGGAGACTGGAATGGTTATTATGGGTGACAGCTCCATGTTATGGCACTATCATGAGCTAGAAGATAAAGGTCTTGGTGTGACATCCATATAGAACTGCCGGCATCATTACTGCACATTCTTGTATTTCTTTCATGACATTCTCTGACACTGGGGTCACACAGTAATGAAAACAATACTATCTGTATAATACATATAGGGAGCCAATGAAAAAGTCTTTATTTTTTTTGCTGTGTGTTATGCCAAGTTTTAAAAAATCTTGCATGATCATCAATACAGGCAGTCCCTGGGTTACGTACAGGATAGGTTCTGGGAGTTTGTTCTGAAGTTGAGTTTGTATGTAAGTCGGAACTGTATATTTTATAATTGTAATCCCAGACAAAATTTTTTGGGTCTCTGTGACAATTGGATTTTAAAAATGTTGGATTTTCATAAGAACCAGGATTAACACTAAAGCTTCATTACAGACACCTGTGATAACTGTTACAGCTGTTTATTGTAGACTAGGGCTAAAGTACAATAAATTACCAATATCCAGTGGTCTGTT
Organism: Engystomops pustulosus; assembly: GCF_040894005.1. Lineage (NCBI taxonomy): Eukaryota > Metazoa > Chordata > Amphibia > Anura > Leptodactylidae > Engystomops > Engystomops pustulosus. The sequence continues at coordinate 27,563,226 of NC_092411.1, read as the reverse complement.
TGTAACAAGGGGTCGTCTGTAAGTCGGGTGTCCTTAAGTAGGGTACTGCCTGTATACTGTAGATTAAAAAGAAGCAAGAGTAGCCAACTCACTGTTTAATCCAGAGGAAAAATACCAAAAAATGTACCTTACATAACCCTTAAAAACCGCTGGATGTCACATCTATTAATTAATGTCATAAATATAGAAATTATTATTGCTGCAGAATTGTGGCGCATGTCAGTAATAAATGTGGCGCCAACTCTGACTAAGCGCTAACATGACCCTTTAGGTGTAGTTTTTTTTTTATCTTGTCGGACATAAAACTGGCGCAGACACTTTGTAAATATGTACAAATAGTTTGCACTTTCTTTTCAGTGGAAAGTCAGAAAGAAAACTGGCGGAAACTCTCTAATAAATATGGGCCACTGAATATAGGAGGAACACCCATAATGGAATCCAGTAAAGGAAGGTAGAACACATTGGCCAACATTATATCTCCTCTTTTAGATTGCATCAGGCTTATGGCTTTGTGAGCTACAGAACAAGAAACACAGACGGCTAAAGAGAAGGCACATGAATCTCTCCCTCCCCACCAGTTTTTAGGCTTCTTTGACCCGCATGACACTTAAGGCGTGTGGTGGTGGAGAGCAGATGGGTAGCGGGCAGACGGATGGTGGGAAGGGTTTGTGAACACCCAGGCCACCTGCAAACCTGGCGGAGACTATAGGAAAAATCTCAGTCAGTTCAGATCTGGTTCAAAACTGGGGTGTTTGCGCCTATATTTACTATAAGGATGGATCTCTCCTGGTGGAGCACTGTCAGGGGAAATTTTAAGACTTACGTTTGCAATACTCCTGCCAACACAGTGTTTCAAAATCAAAACCTCCATTAATTAATAGGGTTGATCAACCTTGGCCTGATCAACCTAGAGAGACCTCAAGTGTCTGGGAATGGTAATGCAGCTGTTAATTATCTGCCTAAGGCTACATTCACACACATTTATGGTGGACGTATATGCGGCCGATATATGTCCCCCATACACTTCTATGGGCTCACGGTCCTGTACGGGAGCGGTACGGTGCAGCACATGTGCGGCACCGTACCGCTCCGTACCCCGGGAAAAGATAGGACATGTCGTGCTACGGTGCGGTGGGCTCACGGCAGTTTGAATGTAGCCTAAGAATGAATGTATAATTCTTGTTGTTACTGCATTGTAAAGACAGTGCTGGTTGGATAATTAGCTTGCGACCTCAAGAGGGGAGTTGATAAAACGCCTTGTGGATGCAAAGTTCCAGGTCAGTCCTAGAGAGGTCTTTTCTCCAGAGACAGTTTGGAGAAGCTTCATAGAAGCACCTGTGTCTGTGGCCCTGACAGCCCCTCACCTCGAGCCCGAAGCTACCGATACCAGGCTGTGAGCACCTCCCGAGGAACCATCCACCCAGCCATCTCAACCAAGTTGATTGTTACTACTGTTTTGGCCATTGCTGGGTTCTGAATAAAGAAACTGTAAGTTTAATGATTGACATTCTCTGTCTCCGAGTGATCCCTGTGTAAGGCTGACAACACCAAGGGTGCCCCATTTACCACCACCAGGGATCCCTACATCTACATCGGGGTTGCCCCAGGGAGAAGCACCCTACATCTTCAGCCTCTCCATACTCTTCTTGTACTTGTACCTGTCGGAGATCTGCCAGGCTGTGGACGAAGCCTTTGCCCCTGGTACCCAGCACCGTGACCACAGACGAGCGCTAGGCCGCCCTCAGCCACTCAGGTACCTAGGGATTCGGCTGCCACCAAGCCATAAAAAGTGGTGGGGAATGTTGCACGTCCAAAATGCCAGTCTTAATGAATTCCTCCCATAGTTGTAAATGTGAGCTGCAGATAAAGAGCAAGTTCCTTCCCATAATATAACTATATATAACATATAACTACCTTTATATCAAATTCTATAGATCACAAAACCATAAAAGGATCTGAAAGATGAGATTCTTATTTTTAATTTGACGCAAAATAGTTTCTAGCTTGTTTCTAAATCCTATATAACCAAAGTTGGAGGCTTCTGAACTGACGCTACCCTACAACTACTAAACTTGACTCATCTCATGTAAGAATTGGATAAAATAAGAGACATATTTACCTGACTTTGGGGGAGATTTAGATTTTACATAAAAGAGGGGATCCTAGAAAGGACATTTCTTACCCCACCTCGTAGTTTAGTGGGGTAAAACATGGTGCCAGGTTCCCTTTAAGGCCTCATTTTTTAGTTGTGGTAAAGTCCAAGAAAAGTTAACAGGTGCTTACGAATATCCCATTAACATTCATGAGAACCATCGCATTTTCATGTTTTTGATCACAAAATAAAGGTTTCACGTAGTGTGAATAATATACCATTAAATATTAACATGGTGCGGGACATAAGAGCTGGGGGACACTTGTGAAATTGACTTTTAACCTTTGATATTCCCACATAACTGTGTTATTATTTGTCTCTTAGAATCTGCCTTGTATCATCTCTGTCATCCAGAAGAACAAAGCCTAAGTCCAGGGACGCGCCGCTGTGCAGGTTTGATGTCTGTCTCATGAGTGACTAATGAGCATCTCCAAGTCTTGAGTGTATTTCTCCTCATTATCTACCTGCCAGATGCTTATCATACGTTGTAGTCCTCTTACTCTGCGTGCAGTGTTCTACATCCATCCCTTTACAATATGGGCCAAATTTACTTACTCGGCCGTTGGAGTTCACCCAAAGTGCATTGTTTGTCTATAATGCGCTCTGCCGCGATTCACTAAGATCGTGCGCCCGATATCCTACATGTGTCGCTTCCCTGCTCAGGTCCGGCAGAGTTCACTTTCTTTCTAGTGCTGTATCTAAGTGCTTGGGCTTGCAACACAATTTGAAAGTTAAATCCCACGTCCTACGGCACGTCCCTAAAATGTGTCGCATGAAAGCCAGCACAGCTGTGCCACATAAAAATCCCAGCTCAGACACATGCTAAATACCTGTGCAAGCCGTGTAATCCCCGAAAAAGACGAACAGTCCGACAAAAGTGCGATCCGCAACCCTTAGTAAATAAGCCACTATGTGTTCTTTGGGCAAAAATATTTTCTGTGTTGAAACTTCCATTAGGATTTCCAATAGAATTTACGGACGAGAGTCCATTAGGCCTCATGCACACAAGCAAAGTTTGTTGTGTCTGAGCCATTTTTGGGCCTTAGGACCAGGCCTGATTTTTAAAATTTGCCCTGTGTCATTGTAGGAGGTTATAAAAAGCTTTAACATATTCAGGGTACACACATGGGGGCACATTTACTTACCCGGTCCATTCGCGTTCCAGCGGCGGCTTCTCCGACGAGCGTTCGGGTCTTCCGGCGATTCATGAAGGTCCTGCACCCGATGTCCACCAGGTGTAGCTGCTGCACCGAAGTCCGCCGAGGTGCCCCGGAGTTCATCGTCTTCATCGTGGTGCATGTGAGTATGGCCCGTGCGACCAATTTAAAAAAAAAAATACGGTGGGTTTTCCGAATTCGTTGGGTTTTCCAACGGCCATGCCCCCGATTTCCGTCCCGTGCATGCCAGCGCCAATGCGCCACAATCCGATCCCGTGCGCCAAAATCCCAGGGCAATTCAGGGAAAATCGGCGCAAATCGGAAATATTCGGGTAACACGTCGGGAAGACGCGAATCGGGCCCTTAGTAAATGACCCCCACTGTACTTTAATGTCATAGAAAATTTTGGATGATATCGTTTGTGTTTAGTTCTGAAAAAAATTGAAATTTGCCAAAAATCTCTAAAAATTATTCATTTTCAAAGTTCAAAGTTCATTTTCTAAATTTCTGCTTATATTGGCATAGACTTTTTATGCATCCTCTCTGTTTTCTATCTTATTTTTGGGGAAACAGGTTATTTGTATACTCACACATTTATACACTCCTACATACATACACACACGCATTTATACACTTATGCGTACACATTTATGCACTGATATATACATTTATATACTTACACAGATCTGTCCCAGTAGCTGCTGACCAGGAATAATAGATGAGAGATAAGAGTCCTGTCGTTCTGCTGTCCCCCCCACCTGACATTTCTTATCTGCGCTACCTTTTCATGCTGTTTACTGTGGAAGATGTGCACTGTTGTATACATATTGGGGCTTATTTACTAAGGGTCCGCGGACGCACTTTCGTTGGATATTCCAACATTTTCGGGTTTCGCACAGCTGGGACAGGTATTTAAAATGGGATTGTGTCGCACGCGTTTGGATTTTGGCGCAATCGCGTCGGCTTTCATATGACAGAAAACGGGGGGCAGGCCGTCAGACGATCCAATGAATTGTGTCGCAGGCCACACACCGGGAAGAAGAAGGTGAACTCTGTTGGACCTGAGCGGGGAAGCGACACATGCAGGATATCCAGCGCACAATCTAAGTGAATCGCGGCAGAGTTCATTATCAGCACACATTCCAGATCGGGTATTGCGCCAGGGACGGATAGGTAAATGTGACCCATTATCCTGCACAATATGCTGTATAATATATATTTAATGGCGTACATTAAGTGTCAGCTCAGATGCTGAAGCCTCCTTAAACTATGGGCCCCAGAGCACCTGCTACCCCAGTAGTTACGCCCCTGGGCTCAAGCATCGTTTTCTCCTTTCATCCAGCGATGACCCACAGGCCACAAATGAGGGACAATGCACAGGCATCCTGTATAGTCTACACCCATATGGAAGTCCAACAGACCTTATTATAGTCACTAGGAGCTTTTGGTTTTCCAATTTCCATACCAGTCTCTCTATCATAGTCACTAATATTTAGTTACACTGCTCAAAAAATAAAGGGAACACTTAAAGAACACAATGGGGCAGATTTACTTACCCGGTCCAGTCGCGATCCTGCGGCGCGTTGTCCAACATAGATTTGGGTTCTGCCGGGATTCACTAAGGTCTTGCGCCCAATATCCAGTAGGTGTTGCTGCTGCGCCAAGGTCCACCTGAGTTCACCTGCTAATTCCCGGTGCATGTAAGTGCGTGATCTTGCGACACATCTCATTTTTTAAATTCCAAATTTCCAAATCCGTCGGGTTGTCCAACGGCCACGCCCCTCGATTTCTGTCGTGTGAAAGCTGGCACCGATGCGCCACAATCCGATCGCGTGCGCTATAATCATGGTGGAATTCGGCGCAAAACAAAAAAATACGGGAAACCCAACAAAAGTGCTGCCGCAAAGCCCCAATGTTGCTCCAAGTAAGTCAAACTTCTGTGAAATCAACGTGCCCATTTTTAAATCAACACTAATATCAATCAATCAAGATAAATGCCAGCAAGCTCCAAAAAAGACATAGCTGAAATGGCAGGAAAACCTTATATGAGATGTTATATGTACCATCAGTGGCCACTGCTGTTATTGTAATGACCAATCCAGTAAAGAGTAGAACATCTCCTAGTCAGAACCGCTCATTCATAGATTATAGTTTATTCAGATTTTTGAAATCAAAGACTAAAGTCAGGCAAATCGACCTTGAAAAACTGAAAATCCTTTACCCTTTTTTTTGCCAACTTTTGCCTTTTTGTGTGCAGGTACCTTAGCCCTTGTGTCTAAATTACCTGACCTAGCAACTACATAGAAATTTGGGGTCCAAATAGAGTAGCACCATGCTATCTGTATGGCAGGAACGGGAAAAAATCCTGAGTTTTCTCATTGATCTCTAGTTGACTGTTGCTAAAGTTTAATATTTTTGTTTTTCTCTCCCTGAGAACATCCCTCTGCTGCAATTCTATTCAGCTAAGTATACAGTATTATCCCAGAGCCACTTGTTAAGTATTTTATGAGATGAGATATTTTAGGCATATATGTAGAATAAAATATTACCCTGGAGAGACGCGATGACAGCGATTCATGTGGAGGGTTCTTGAGACATCATGATTTGGGGCTGGAGCAGCTGCACATCTCTCCATGAAGTGTCTATGAAATGAAAAATACATAACAGTCAGACGTGATATATTGCCTCCATGGCTCCTCATTATACAGCCACAGAAATGTTCTATTTGATAGTGAGATCCTTATCTCGTAAGCTGAGATCAAAATTTCAGCCGCAGGCATTTCTGTAATATAAGGCGTTTCTAGAAAAAGATAAATAATTTACAAATGGTCGGGTGACGAATATGAAATGATGGACCCAAACCCGTGTTTTCATCTCAGAACCAATTCATCTGTCTTCTACTACTAGCGGGGCTAATGGTAATGATGATACATAGGCGGGACTGCTACTAAGGATATCAAACAACTCAAACGATTGACTTTATAAAGGAACCAGAAGAGAGATTAAAGGAGAACTCCTACAGAGGATCTGGCGGATGTTTCTACCAATATGTGTTTCTTTAGATGTTGTGCCTGATGAAGAGACATGAGTCACCTCTAGAGCCTGCATTTGTCACCAACCAATAAAAGGTATCAGTGACTGAGGACTCTCAACTTCTATTAATCTAACCACTAACATTGTACACAAATGGTTTTTCCTTTAATACCTTCATTCATTCATTTACACACTGTGTGGAACACTCAATACCCCATGAAAGCCCTATGTGGTTCAACCACTGGGGTAATTACCCATACGGCTGATATGGAGCCGTCAAAATAGGAGGCACAGTCCTCCTGCTCAGTGACAGCCAACTCTATCAACTGGACATAGATGGAGTTTTCTGGAATGATGGAGCTGGGAGCCGTAGACTCCTCTCCCCACTATTGATCCTCTGCGCACCGTGGCGGAGGCCTGTAGATGCAATTTGATATTAAAGGGAACCTGTCACCAGGGACCTCATTTTCACTAAAGACAGGTTGCAGAAGCCCATGACACCTGCAGTGCACATCTGCCTTTCTGCCTTTTCTAAGCATTTGCATTACCATATAATTGTGTGTAAGATCTTACCTTGCACCCTGACAAAATCCTGGGGTAGTCACAGGGGCTGGACTTTGGTTTGGATGCATTTCAAAAAACAACATGTGACTAGTCTATGTAAACAGCTATGTAAATTACAACAGCGATTATGTGGTATACCTAGTGGGCTGCACTGTATGACAGAAGATATACATATGATGTACCATCCGTAGATTCAAACAGAGATTTTTAGAACATCTAAGGGATATAAATAATTGGTACAAATTAAATATTATGGAACAAAGTGAAAAAAAGAGGAGTCTATCTGGGGTAGCGCAACATTTTATTGAGGTACACCATAGAAAGATAGCATCCTTATATGGGTTAATAATTGAACAGATAAAGCCCTTGGTGAGGGGAGGAGACAGAGCCAGGGTCTTACGGGATTGTGAGGCTTATTGGATCTTCTGTCTTGATACAAGGTTTCCGAAGGGTCTAAACCATAAACATGAAATTATGTTTCATTATTAGTTTATATTGGAAACATTGTTAGCTTTCTTGCCCATACCATCTCCTTTTCCAATTACTTTTCCTTTTACTTGACTAAAATTAACCATGAGTGTAACTCGGGTCCAGTCACAATTAGGTGTATTTGTTCTTTATAAGAAAGGTTAGGCGTATATTGTTGCAGGAGAGGATATATTATGTAATATCTCATGCATTTATTTGTTAGACGTATGGAATCTGTCCTTTTTAAATACACTGCACGTATAAGCCAACCAGAATACCAAACCCCAGACTGGAACACTTGTTGTACTGAGACATGGTAACACAGTGACTACTACTATCGTATATACATATAATGCAAAAAGTTGAATGAATATGTAGGGGATTTTTCTTGAATTTTTATTTTAATGTTTCCATTATATCTTTTAATTGTGGTGATATGTTGTACCTGTAATATGTCAGTATTGCGTGCGGGATTCGGTCCGTTCTCCTGCAACAACCTAGTCATGTGACGGAGGTGGGGGGGGGGGGGGCGGCTCTCATACCGACACACACAATGGAAGTTTAGCCATGACTAAGGGTGCTTTGTGCACCAGAAATGCGTAGGCTTATGTGACCTTACTTGCACTTGCAGGGATTATGCTTGCCACTTTTTGGATTTACCTAAAATAAAGAGCTCTTCGATGGAAGACAAATATTTTTAACCAGCACTGTTGTGGAGTCTCGTGTTTTCCTTGGATCTATGTGTGGCACCGGCACAGGTGTGGGTCTCCAGCACGTGCGCAACTAAAAGCTACGGTGAGCTATATATCTTTTTTCTTCTTCTGACTAGTCTGTGTTACTCACTCCTCAGAGCTTGGCCCTCAACTTTGTGCTCCTGTACAGCTCCTCCTCCGTCTCAGAGGTCACAGCCTGGTCAGCCTGACATCAGTGAGGGAGGGACAAGCTGTACAGGAGCACAAAGATGGAGGCAGCCTGCAGCTCAAACAAGTCACATGTTGTTTTTTGCAATGCATCTAAACCAAAGTCCAGCCCTTGTGACTACCCCAGGATTTTGTCATTATGCAAGAGTAAGTTATAACACACAATTCTATTGTAATGCAAATGCTTAGAAAAGGCAGAGCGGCAGATGTGCACTGCAGGTGTCATGGGCTTTTACAATCTGTCTTTAGTTAAAATGAGGTCCCTTGTGACTGGTTCCCTTTAACATCATATATGACATGCATGCCACCTTAAGCACAAGCAGACTAATCTGCTTTGGGGAATGGTAATTAAAAGATTTATTTTTCCTATTTGCAAAAAGTCAGAAGAGGGCATGAAGAGATTGGGCACAGGAAGAGGGCAAAGTTTTTGTGGGGTATCTATCAAACGGTGGGGAGCTTCAGAAAATAGAGCATAATGGGGCTTATTTACGAAGGGTCCACGGACCGCACAAACGTTGGATATTCCGACGATTACTGTTTTGCGCCGCATTTAAAAGGGGATTGTGGTGCACGCGATCGGATTTAGGAGCAATCGCGCCGGCTTTCATGCGATACAAGCCGGGGGGCGGGCCGTCGGTTGATGCGACTTATTCGGACTGAGCGCGGGATTTAACATTTGAATTTGTGTCGCAAGCCAATCACTTACATGCATCGGGAAGAAGAAGGTGAACTCCGGCGGACCTGAGCAGGGAAGTGAATCGCGCTGGAGTCCATGATCATCGGACAACGCACAGCAGGAATCGTGCAAGGGACGGGTAAGTAAATGTGCCCCAATATGTGAAGAGGCGTAAAAGAAAAAAAGGGGCAACAGAAAAGTAGGAGATTTTAAGTTTTAACTGAGGGTGGGGGCAATATATATACATGGCCATTTCTAGTTATGCCCCTAGGTTCTACATCTATATACCTTATGAAAGGGTTTTGATTAGCGCAAATGTATATTTTATTGAACAAAATACTGGGCAAGGTGTCCTTTTCCATTTGTCGTTTCTGCTTCTATAGATCAGCTAACAAAATTTTGCAAGAAACTTGTAAACCCCTGTATGTAGCTTTCACCTCTAATGCATTCATGAGGCAAAGATGTATAGAAAGAGAAGGCAAAAATCACTTCTGCTACCCTGTACTGAGAGTCTTATGCATTTTACTTGTGCAATATCCTGGAGTTTGGCCATTTACTAAATTAATTTGGAGTTCATGCAAGTGTACCCAGTGGACTTGTGTCTTCACACTGGCCCACGAATATAACTAAACCTTTATCCCCTAGCTTAACTGCTTGATCATTCTACTACTATATGTTATATGTTACTATATGTGATTGATTGCTGTAGCGCACTTTTGAACACTATGAACAAGTTGCGGAAATTAGAACTATTCCTGATGTATAGTATTTTTTACTCTGTAAGGGTTAACTTGCTTTGTGTTGACCTTAAGTCTGCAAAACTTGTCCTATTTTCAGAATTGCTTGGTTGTCATTGTCTTGTTTCCTCCAAGACCAAGGCTATATATTTAAGGCGGTTCTGGGTCTATCTCAGTTCACTTGTTTGAAGATGGGTATTTCTCTGCTGTTAGAAGGGAGGACCAAGTTAGTCTGGTTAGTTGTTCTTAGCTTTCAGCTTTCCCAAAAGAATGTGCGCTCAAGCCTCTCTCACCACCTGTCAGGAGGCAGGTTTTTAGGTTCTGCTTAACGTCCAGAGGATTATCCCCAATATTCAGAAGCTTGATTGAGCTGAAGATATACTACTACCACAACTAGCCACTGACCTTCTGTTACGTTCAAAGATTTTGTTACCAGCCTGTTACCCCATTACTGTTGTTTGGAGTTCTACATAATAAACCAAACTGTGAGTTATATTTTAAACTCTCTCTTTTTCTTTGCTTCACCCTGCTGACCCATGACAGGGATGGATGAAGCCTACAATAAAACAACGGGCTACTGTCACAGAAGCTCTAGCCCATGGCGAAGCCAGCCATTCCAGTCCTAGTCTTATAACGCCCAACTTTTGGGCGAGAGAAAAAGGGAGGAAAAGTCCCTCCCCCTTTTTTCTAAACCACGCCCATCTAAAACTGCAAGCATAGTGTAAGATCGACCTTAAGGGCCCTACATAGTAAAATGCTCCCTTATTGTTGCCAACCCCTGTCCTTCAGCCTCCTCTTGAGGTCTCCTGTCCTCCAGCCTCCTCCTGTAGCCCAAAGTCTTCCAGTCTCCTCCTGTCCTTCAGTCTTCTCCTGTTCCCCAAGCCTCCTCCTGTAGCCCCTTGTCGTCCAGACTCCTCCTGTAGCCTCCTGTACTCCAGCCTCCTCCTGTAGCCTCCTGTACTCCAGCCTTCTCCTGTTGTCTTCTATCCTCCTACCTCCTGTAGGCTCCTGTCCTCCAGCTTCCTCTTCCTGTAGCCTCCTGTCATTCTCCAACCTCCTGTCCTTCTGCAGCCTCCTATCCTCCAGCTCTTTATGTCACCTTTTGTCCTCAAGCCTCCTCCTGGCCTTCAGCCTTCTCTTGTGGACTCCTGTCTTCCAGCCTCTTCCTGTAGCTCCTGTCCTCTGGCCAAATCCTGTAGCCCACTCTCCCCCAGAATTCTCTTCCTGTAGCCTCCTATTGTACAGCCTCCTACAACCTCCTGTATTCAAGCCTCCTCCTGTCCTCCAGCCTCCTCCTCTGACCCCCTGTCCTCCAGCCTCCTCCTGTACTCTAGCCTCCTCCTGCGGCCCCTAGCCCTCTACCCTCCTCTTCCTTTTTCCCTCTGTATTAAACAAAAAAATCCCTCTGTAACTTACCTTCCCACGTTCCCTTGCAGCAGTCACTTTCTCTCTCACAGACTCTGACTGTAACTAGGGCCAGCCTAGGGAAGGAGCTACCTCCTTACATGCCTTGCAGAAGAGAAGCATGTGTGGAGGTAGCAGGGGCTGATCACATCTCCTCCAGGCCCTGATTTGGCTGCTATTTATAGGACCAGGAGGAGGCAGGACAATGCTTGAGAGAGAGGGCCACCTGGGACATTCTTCCAACCATCTGGGATAGCGAGACAGCGCCTGAAAACCGGGACTGTCCCACGGAATCCAGGATGGTTGGGAGTTATGCTAATCGGCAAGCTGCCTTCTACCAACATCTCAATCTACATATATGTTCCTGCCAGTTCCAGTGGTATGTGTTGCACTTGCAGAATCAAAACCCTATTTTCTATATCACACCATATCCAGATAATATGCCATAGATGTACTATAGAACTCTGTATTCCATTTATTTTGGGAAGGGGGTTAAGGATACATACCCTATGTGAATGGAGAGATAGACATAGTAGCCTATTGTATTAGACGACAGATTTACTGCACTGAAATGGTGTGGTACATCTGTAAGTAAATTAAACATCTGCAGATACCCTAAGGCTCTGGATTTTGAGCTGGTATTTTCTGCATTATTCAGTAGACTTCAGGCTGTGTTCCCATTTTCAGGTTTACTGATGCAGTTTTTGAAGCTGCTGTGGTTGATCATGGGTGAGAACGAAGAATTGAGAGCTTCAACGCCAAAATAGATAACAGATAACAAATGGGGAGCAAAATTGGCTCCAGATAGAAATGAAAAAATCATCAAGATTCAATTTGAAATTTCAATAGATTTGGTTCCGGTCGGTCCGAAACGGTCTGAAATTATTTTAATTGCAAACTGAACTGCAACTGAAAAGTGGTATATAATCCGTATACTTCTCTAAAACACACATGACACACATGTATCATAGTTTTTAGGCCTCCACTTTTTCAAGTTTTCCTGAAGTTGGCTAATTAAGTTTTTCCCCTTTGTGATACATGTGATGAGTTGCTGTTTAGTCTCACTTTTGCGACTTTTTGTTTCGGCGTGCAACTAGTCCCAAATAGTTGCTGTGAAAGTAAGTCTGGGTCTAGCGTGCTCTGTTTTGGGACTTATTAGGCGCAAGAATGGGACAATTACAGAGCCCCAAAGTCTCACAAGTTGAACAAACATCTGGGCTACAAAGATAAATCCGGCCACTGCATTACATCCTTGAGGTAGCTAACGCTGGTACACTGCTTGAATCTGTGCCTAAAAAGTCGCAGACTGAGAAAAGTTGTGCAAAATAAGAAAAAGAAAGCAATAGGAGTGATACATGCCCCCCCACACACACAGACTCACATTTATCAAAAGTGAGGCAAACGATACTAAGTCTCACAAATGTTTAGGATGCAAAAGATTATTGAATAATGGCTCACGGCCAACAATTATCTGGCGCACCCTGTACTACTCGGGACACCTCTTATATACAGCGCGTGACACAATTCTGTCGAGACGCTATATTAAATGTGTCGCCAACTCCAACTGAGCACTAACACCCCCTCTGGGTGCACATTTTTCTGTCTTGTTGGATACAGCGCAACTGTGACACTTTATAAATACATGTACAAGCTTCAAAGTTGTTCAGGGACATATTTATCATACGCTGGCGCACAAGCACCGTCGCCGCTCTTTTGCAGCCCAATACATCAAGAGGCTCTGTCCTATTGATATATCTGGCAGGGTGCTGCGCAGTGTTTAATTCTACGCCAGGCCCCGCCTGGCACAGAGATAAACGCAGCCAGCGGATTTTCACATGTGAAAAGTCGCCGGCTGCGGCGAGTGTACAGGCCCAGTAACACCCCGTGCTGGCACATTTCCAGCCGCCACGCCCTCTGGTCATCTGGCCATTCGCCTCCTTCACGGCCCTTCACATTCCACTGGCGTGAAGGTGGCAGATTGGGGAGAATAATCACGAGTTCCAGCAATAAGCCAGCATTTGTGATTATTTCAGGGCTTCTACACTGACATGGTGCAGAGGCCCTTATAAACATCCGCTAAATTCTCCATCTCATTTGATCAATGTTTTACTTACCTTATTTTTCGGCCTATAAGGCACACCAAAAATCCTTTAATTTTCTCAGAAATCAAAGGTGCGCCTTATAGGCCAGTGTGCCTTATATATGAACTTATACAGAAATGTGCTAAAGACAAGATGTACTGTACATTTACCAGTGTTTAATTATCAGATCACATAAAAGCTTCCCTCGCAAAAAAAGGAAAAATTAAAAATTACTTACTTAGCCCCATGTAAGAAATTCGAAAACAAAACCTGTTCTAACTGATTGTAGCAATAAAAAGAATTCCTTTTTCCAAAGTTTTAAAAAATTTTTTTCATTGTAGAAACCATATAAACTGACCAACAGAATGTTCATGTTGATCGCTCAGCGTAAGTCATAAAATAACAAAATTAGGAAAGGGTGCAACAAAATATATATATATATATACAGGCGGTCCGCTTCTTAAGAACACCCGACTTACAGATGAGCCCTAGTTACAAACAGATTTTGGTAATTTACTGTACTTTAGCCTTAGGCTACAATAAACAGCTATAACAGTTATCACAGGTGTCTGCAGTTAAGCTTTATTGTTAATCCTGTTTCTGACAACCCAATTTTTTTAAAATCCAATTGTCACAGAGACCCAAAAAATTCTGTCTTTGATTACAATTATAAAATATACAGTTCCGATTTACATACAAACTCAACTTAAGAGCAAACCTACAGAACCTATCTTGTATGTAACCCGGGGGCTGCCTGTATTAGCAAATGGTAAATTTCTGATACTTCCCCTTTAAAAAATGTCACCTACAGTTATACAGTAATATCTTGTCTGGAATATTAAGAGAGTGAGAAGGACCTATTAATCTTAATAACTACCTGGGATAGTGTGAAATTAGGAAGGTTAAATGTTTAATATCTTGAATTAATTCTTAAAGTACCATTATTTTTTCATTATCACATTAGATGGAAGGCTCATCAAACCCCAGGTAGTCTTCATAGATGAAGTATCCAGCCTGTGCCCTCCACAAGGTGAGTCATTCTTACTGATGCCTGTGTTATATAACGGAAATATAGAAATTTCACTGGATTCCTCTGACAAAAAAAGAAATTAAAAAATGTCACAATAGAATTTTTCTTTCTACTTTGAAGGAAAAAAGGGAGCACTCCAAAGGCAAACTAAAGTGAAAAACAGTGATACTTTTATTCCATGTGAAACAGCATTTCTCAAACCTTCTATCTATCTAGTCCAGAGTGGCACTACTTTATGTGTTGGATATACTGGGCCAGGTATAGCAGAGTGAAGTCCATTCTCTGCACTGTTAGGATGCTTGGATATCCTAGAATTTTCAACACTGTATACACATGTAATGGCCCGCAGGACATGTCATTACAAAAGGTCCAGAATAGCTTCCTGTTTAGTGAAAAGAGTGTGACCAGCTCTAGTCTGCTACCATTAGGTATTGCACTTTACAAAACGATTCACCTTATGTGCTGTCCTTTGCTGCCACCTGATGTCTACAACTGCAGTATGGTATAAATATGGAGCAAATGGAAGTCCAGTGAACGGCCAAGTCCTTTTAGATAATATAAGCAGTTAAAGACACGCTTTCATTCTTGAAAGTTAAAAATGTCATGGAGCCGTGAGAAAAAACGTGGAAATCTGACGTGTTCTTAATATGTCTGACTACAAATCAGAATCGTTCAGATTCAAAACGCGTCAGTTTTCCATGTTTTTTCTCATGGCGCCATGAATACATTTTTAATTGTCAAGAATTAAAGTGTGTTTTTAACTGCTTATATTATCTAAAAGGACTTTGCCGTTTGCTGGACTTCCACTTGCTCCATCTTTGAATCTCCTGAGCACATAAATTGGGTGAGCTGGACAATGCCTTTTTCTCTTTTTTGATTTCATGCAGTATGGTATGCCTGTCACTACAGGGTTAATGTTGATATTAAAAGATACAATGCTCGTAATTATTTTTGCAACCCAAGTCTGGTGATTGGTTGGATCCCTTGGAAATACCCAGATTTGAGAGTTTATTATTATGATCTCAGATAGGAATTCTAGGGCTTTTTCAAGGTCTTTCTCTCAGCTCCTGTCAGGAGACAGGACCAGGTCTCTCTCCCTTGAGAGACTAGCAGCTCTGTGAGCTATTACAGCAGAGGCTGCATCCCGATTGCTGCCCTTAGTGCGGCCCATACTGCTGGACCAGGGCTGAGGTTTGCTCCAAAATCACAAATCCACAGCCAGACAATCCACTGCCTTGTGGGAGTCTGCACAGACTGCTGTTTCTTTGGACTGTGAGCCATTAAAGAAACTGTAAGCTTTTGTTAAAGATTTCTGTCTCCATGTGTGATCCCTGGCTGCTGCCCTTAACACCACGGGCCTCCCCTTTACAACCTGCCTGGGTATCTCCCTCTTCTTGCATCTTCCCGCTGTCCCTGACGGGCATAGATGATGCCTGTTTTCCTGGACCAAGCCACACGTGTCATATTCTGGCGCTAAGATGTTGGAGCTGAATCTCGCTGTTTTTCCCTGATATTGTGAGTTACAGACAGACTTGACACTGGCTTAAAAATGCTGTACATTTAACAATCCAATTTTGGTGTATGCAAAGGCATAAACCACTGGTTTGCATCATTTTATCCTCCATTTTACATCCCGTTGCTACTTTTCAAAAATGGGGTGGGGAGGGCAGGGAAAATTTGGGACCATCAACCTCCGCCAGATTTACAAAGTTCCATGACAGGCATTCAAGGATTCTACAATTGACTGCTAAAGTCTATTGTATTGATGCCTTGTGTCTTATTTATGATAATACACAAACGCAATAAATATTTTTTTGTATAAAGTGTGAAATTTCATATTTTTGTGAAGCAGAAATCCCTATATTGGACTCCTGTGGAAAGAACTTTGAGCAGTAGTGGATTATAATATAGGTGGTTTGGGTGGTAGCCCGGGGTCCAAACCTTCTAGGGGGCCTTGGCCACCCAAACTACCCACCAAATGTTTTACTGAGAAGGACCTTCTACCATGAAATCCTCATACATCTGTTCCTGCTCTCAATACATATGTACACAGGAGCCATTTCAGGACCTTGTAATGTCCTCCAAAGGTCCTGAAACTGGAGATTAATATCAGGCAGAAGGGACCCATCCTTCATTCCCTCATTTACTGATTCTAGCACCATATTTAGGAAGTGATTCCAAACTTGTAGGGGCTATAATATTCATACCGCCCAGGAACCATGGCTTAATCTGCCCCTGGTTATGAGGGTAACTGCAGAGCTTAATTTTATCAGCAAAAAAGTTGTACCAAAAGATACTTCTGGATTGTATGATGAACCTTGGGGTCATCTATTGAATGTCTCCTTCTCAAATGTCTTTAACAAGGAAAATCACATGGGAAATGACATGAGGAAGAATAATGTAAATCCTTTAAATGTCAGCTGCTTAACCCACAAAGAGGTGCTGTGCTTCCTCAACACAACTAAAATAGACAAATCATAGGGCCCAGATGGCATGAATTATGCACTGTGATCAATAAACCATTATTTTTAATAATTGAATCTCAGGTCTACAGTAGTCAGTATTGGGCCTCCTTCTTTTTAATATTTTTATAACTGACCTCATGGAGGGTTTACACAGAAGAGTTTCAGTATTTGAAGATGATACTAACCTCTGTAAAATGATTAATGCAGTGGAGGATAGTATAACATTACAGAGGGATTTGTGGAAGCTGGTGGAATGCTCTGAGAAATGGCTGATGAGGTTTAATGTTATATTCTAAACAGTCAATTACTTGCTAAAACTGCAGCTGAAAAATGTAATACTGGTGGACAGTAAACTCAAATATAGTGATTAATGCCAGGAAGTTGCTAATAAGACAAATAAAATGATCATAGATTCTTATAATAAGGACATTATACAAATACAAATCACTGGTCGGACCACACATAGAATATTGTGGGCAGTTTTGGGCACCAGTGTATAAAAGGGACATAGTAGAACTGGAATGGGTGCAGAGGAGAGCAACCAAGATTATTAGGGGAATGGGGGATGACTAGTGTTATTTAGAAAAAAGATGGCTTAGGGGTGACCTCATTACAATGGGGAAATCCTGTACGTCTCGGGGAGAGGTGGTTCTGTCATCACCATAGACAGGGGACTACCTCTACAGGATAGGAAGTTCTACCATCACCATAGACAGGGGGCATCCTCTACATCTACAGGATAGGAAGTTCTACCATGGCCATAGACAGGGAACATCCTCTACACATGGAGTAGAGGCAGTTCTACCATCACCATAGACAGGGGGCTTCTTCTACACCTAGAAGAGAGGAGGTTCTACTATCACCATAAACAGAGGACATTCTCTACACCTAGAGGAGAGGTGGTTCCACCATCACCATAGTCAGGGGGCATTCTCTACACCAAGAGGAGAGGCAGTTCTACCATCACCATGGACCGGGGCATCCTCTACACCTAGAGGAGAGGAGGTTCTACCCTCACCATAGACAGGGGGCATCCTCTACACCTAGAAGAGAGGAGGTTCTATCATCACCATAGACAGGGGGCATCCTCTACGCCAAGAGGAGAGGTGGTTCTACCATCACCATAGACAGGGGGCATCCTCTACACCAAGAGGACAGGTGGTTCTATCATCACCATAGACAGGGGGCATCCTCTACGCCAAGAGGAGAGGTGGTTCTACCATCACCATAGACTGGGGGCATCCTCTACACCTAGAGGAGAGGAGGTTCCACCATCACCATAGACAGGAGGCATCCTCTACACCTAGAGGAGAGGAGATTCTACCATCACCATAGACAGGGGACATCCTCTACACCTAGAGGAGAGGCAGTTCTACCATCACCATAGACAGGGGGCATCCTCTACACCTAGAGGAGAGGTGGTTCTACCATCACCATAGACAGGGGGCATCCTCTACACCAAGAGGAGAAGCAATTCTACCATCACCATAGACAGGGGGCATCCTCTACACCTAGGGGAGAGGAGGTTATACCATCATCATAGACAGTGGGCATCCTCTACACCTAGATGAGAGGTGGTTCTACCATCACCATAGACAGGGGGCATCCTCTACACCTAGATGAGAGGTGGTTCTACCATCACCATAGACAGGGGGCATCCTCTACACCTAGAGGAGAGGAGGTCCTACCATCACCATAGACAGGGGGCATCCTCTACACCTAGAGCAGAGGTGGTTCCACCATCACATAGACAGGGGGCATCCTCTACGCTAAGGGGAGAGGTGGTTCTACCATCACCATAGACAAAGGTTCTTTACTGTAAGAGCAGTGAGACTGTGGAACTCTCTGCCACAGGAGGTTGTTACGGTGGACTCTATGTTCATGTTCAAGAGAGGCCTGGATAACTTTCTGGGGAGCGAAAATATCCCAGGTTATGGGGGAAAAAAACATACAGTAACATACTATGACACTGTTCAATAACACATTACTGCCACATTGTGGCACGTGAAATAATAGTTGCACACCAGTGAATGGGTTTGTTTCAGCAGCAAGTATATGGATTCTAAATAAAATTGAAAAACATTTTAGTAATAAATCTACCGTGTAAAAATCCCATAACTGGTAATAAAGATATTACAACCAATTGTTACTGAGGCTGATTGAGGTTCCGTGAGACTTTGTATCTGGAAATAAAAAACATAACGAGAGGTTAATTGTTCAGCGCTGTCAGATGTAATTTATTTCTATAATAATGAGTAAATATATATCTTCTTGCTGGTTGCTTCTTCATCGGAATTGCTGTGATAATTTCCAGACCTTTAATCTGACGAGCCGTAGTAAGTGACAGAAGACGTCATTGATCGGCTGGTGGTGACATTTATCGAGCGGCGCGGTGTAGAGTGCGGTGCGGCCGGTGTTCTCCCTGCCCTGTGTCACAGGTGGTGCCGGGCTTCTGACCTTGAAGTTTTTCCTCCTGTAAAGCGGATTAGCAGGTTAGTAAAGCAGCTCTCAGCCTGTCCTCGGTCTGACATGAAATTAGGTAGTTAATTCTATTACGGTGCATGTGCTAAACTTTAATCACTCATTGCCGAGCGTCTGTTCAGAGAGCCAAGTCCTTTACACGTCACTGCATCCACGGATTCTATACTTTCCCAGCTTTTACATCCTCCCCAACCCCTGCAGTCTGTGATTTCATTCCTTTGTGTGCCTAATCCTATCACTTCCATGAAACTCATTTGTGTTAGATTTTTTATGTTTCCTCCATTATTCCTTAACCTGCATCATGTAAATCGGGATGGATCCCTGGACAATACTTAGATCACAAAGTGTCCTGCTAAAACCTCAGCTGTTAACTGTTGGGAATTCTCTTAGAAAGAATTTTATTTCACCTGCAGCGCCTCCACAGGACAAAGGTGGAATTACACAGAACTTATTCAAATCAATAGATTGGGGGATTTATCAAGTGCTGATAACTCCTGAGCCACAGCTCAGGCCAAGTGTGACAGGCAGAGTGCCACAGACACATACGCTCTTAGGAAGCTCTCTCTTCAGAGAACTTTCCAGCCATGAGGGGTTTTATCAACTCCCCTTGTCAGGTGGCAGCTCATTATCCAACCAGCATTAGTTTGCATGGTAACAGTACATCTGATTGGTCACACAATTTTACATTCCTTCCCAGGCAGATATTTATGAACTGCATTACCACTTCCAAAAACTTGAGGCCCCCTTGAATTGATCAGGCTCTAGAGAAAACCCTATTGAATGGAGAGGGATGTTAATTTCGCAACACTAAATTATCTCTGCATTGGCAGGGGTGTTGCAGATAGCACATCTTGAGATGTCATGGCAGTGGCCAACCTCAAGGGGGCACCACCTTTGAAATATTTTTAGCTGGTGACAGGTTCAAAAAGCCTCCAAATTCTCCAATGTTCCAAATGTTCCAAGTGCTGATTTTAAAATTGCCTTCGTCTGCATTCTGAAGCATTTCAGTACTTTCTAAAAGTTCAATTCACATTACCTGGCTCCAGCAATGTGTGGTTTGCTTTAAAAATAAATTTAACATTTT
Organism: Engystomops pustulosus; assembly: GCF_040894005.1. Classification (NCBI taxonomy): domain Eukaryota; kingdom Metazoa; phylum Chordata; class Amphibia; order Anura; family Leptodactylidae; genus Engystomops; species Engystomops pustulosus. Next base: position 27,542,974 of record NC_092411.1, on the reverse strand, counting down.
TAGTCATTTGTCTAAAAAAAAAAACCATACACTTAATAAAAATTGACCAGAGCATTTGAGCACCAGCGATCATTGTTCCTGAAAGGGTAAAGATTTACAAACTGTTGCAAGAACACAGGATAAGGATACAGATTGAATTTTCTCTAAATTGACAGATCACTGAGAAACAGGATGGGAAAGTCTAGAAAGAAGTGATGGATACATCACTCATATGGATCACATCACTGTATGAGCTGTAAATGCCCCTTTAAGAATCTGGTGTTAGATGTCAGTTTCCTGTTGTTGTTATCCGTCACCTCGGTATCATGCGGTCGGTGTTTGCACTTATGAGCGGCGCTGGGTCTATCATGGATACATTCAGGTTTCTATAATTCGAAATGTCATAATCATTAAACAAAACAAAAAAAAAGTGAGGAAATGGAGTAGTGCACCTCCCGAGACCACAATGAGGATCATTCGGAGATAAGTGCCTTTCATCACTTAGAGGTTGCCATGGAAGTAGAATCTCGAGTGGGAATATAATGCGTTTTTTCTCTGATGAACACATTTTGTCTATAACCGGCGCTGTGTTTTGATTATTTTTTTTTTTTACGTTTCAGGCAATATCTTATTTGAGGTAAGCACAATGTACTGCCTGCGGGCAAATACAGCTCCTTTAAGAAGTGACTAAGCAATTCACTATTCAGATGTCACTACTGCTTCTGTTCCGATGCTTCCTGGAGCAGGTCCCATCCTGACAGCATTATATTTATCATATTATGGGTTTTAATGGCTGTGATGGCATTTCTACCTATGGCATCTGCCCAAACTTCACCACTGCGCCAAGTAAACCCCAAAACGGACCCTGATGCAGCCCCTAATCATTTTACCCCTCATACAGTGTATCATACCAAATATATGGTTCACTTAACACCCTCCACTTTATCCTTCTGTCTGAGGCAGGGGCGTAACTAGGAGAGGCAGTGCCCCATAGCAGGCATCTTAATGGGGCCCCCCTACACACTTAAAAATTATACATATTTGTATACTCAAACATGCGAGTTACAATCACACATTTATACAGTCATAAGCACACATATAGAGCATATACACACACATACAATGACATATACAAAGTACATGACTCCGGGACATAAAAATTTACGGCTGTGATACCCCCACCCTTTTAACCTCTAGCCCATTGAAAGACATACAGAAGTTTTGGGTGGAAAATATGCATTTATTATGAAACAAGCATAACATATATAACATCAGAAGATTATTCTCATAAACAATCGAAAATCACATTACATTTATTAAAGAGGACCTGTCATCCTTAAAAATGGCACTCAGAGCTGCATACTAAAGTAATTACTAGGAGCTACTAAAGTAAGCAGCTCCTAGCTCTAGTCCCTGCAGTAGCTGGTAGCCGATAATGCTAACAAACGCTGCTGCACTGTACAATAGAAACACCGGACCACTCTCAAAGCGGTCCAGCGTGTTCATGAGGGGGCAGTCCTCTTCTCTGGAACGCCCCCGCTCACTCCATAGGCCAGCGGGACTGTCGCGCTTTATGCGGCAGTCACTGCCCCTAATCCCGCCCCCTCATGAATACGCTGGACCGCTTTGAGAGTGGTCCGGCGTTTCTAGTGTGTGCAGCGCAGCAGTGTTTGTTAAGGTTATCAGAGGTTTCCTAGAAGTGTAACATTGCTGGGAATGTTGTAGCGCTAGGAGCTGCTTACTTTAGTAGCTCCTAGTACTTACTTAGCAAGAAGTTCCTAGTGTCGTTTTTGAGGGTAACAGGTCCTCTTTAAGTCTTATTTTAACCTACAAGGGGTCCTAAGGGGGATTCGCTTCCTTGTTAATGAACTTCCATAAACAATCCAAACTCTCAAGTCTCGTCTGCGCCTGACCGGGGACCCAAACTGGAGACTTCCCCACCTCCTGAGATCCTAGCTCCCAGGAATTCACCATTTCTTCCTGTAAAGAACCAATTCAGGGGACTGGACACCCCATCATGCCAGTTCATCCTCTCAACACCTCCTTTTGCCCCCGAGAACCCCTGCTAACTCAGCCGTTGTGACAAATAGCTATAATAACCCCTCTTTAACCCCATATTAAGGGCGAGTGGGTGGGAAAATTTGTATTTTCTCCCCAAACTCTGGTGTCAGATTGATTCTCGCACGTGTGGGGGTATTTACAAAAGACTCTAAAATCTCCCAGGGGACTAGGGGTAAATCTCTTTGGCAATGTATACATTATTCTCTATGGAGACATGGGGAAGCCAGAAAAAGGCTCCTGATGACAGGTTCCCTTTAATGAATTCCCCCCATAGTCTTCTTCTGTGCTTCCTTACAGATACATCATGTATCATCAATGTGATATCTACTAGAATGTACATTTATCAGGATGTCTTGGCTGACATTCTGGAATATTAAACAACATTTCCATATTCAATGTTATTCCATCAGAGCTGGTCGGGTGCCTTATATTAGTTATTACTCAAACTTCTGTTCAGTTTTCCTGTCTTCAGTCTCTCAAGCTTTTTCTGCTCTTTCCAGATCCATTATTAACTTCGGCTTAGCTGTTCCAGTTTCTTTCATTCACTACTGAAATCTCTTTGTTTCTTTGTTCGATTTTTTTCTTTGTGCTCTGACTGCAAGGACTACAGGACCTTACAGGGAAAAGCAATGTCTAGCAATACTTTAACCTCACCATCGCCTCGCACCTCACAGTCTGAGCTCTCCAGTCTATGCTACATGGTATTGAGCACTACATAGAGGGGCACATCAGGAAAGGAAATTATTCTAATTTGCCTTGTATATTACAGGGCGGGGAGGTGGTACATGGCACAGTACCCATACTATATACTACACTTCCATCTACCTCCACATTCTCATATACAGGCAGTCCCCGAGTTACGTACAGGATAGGTTCTCCTGGTTTGTTCTTAAGTTGAATTTGTATGTAAGTCGGAACTGTTTACTTTAGAATTGTAGCTCCAAGCTAAAATTTTTGGGTCTCTATGACTATTGGATTTTTAAAATGTTGGGTTGTCATAAGAACCAGGATTAACAATCAATCTCAATTGCAGACACATTTGATAACTGTTGAAACTGTTTATTGTAGCCCAAGCCCAACGTACATGTAATTACCAAAATCCAGAGGTCCGTTTGTAACTAGGGGTCGTCTTTAAGTCAGGTGTTCTTAAGTAGGGGACTGCCTGTACAGTAACTTCATGTGTCAATCAAAAAGCAACAGACAAGTTTTCCCTCCGGGAATGAAAATCCCAGGTAAAAAAGCTTAAAGGGAACCCATCATCAGAAATTGGCCTAATAAACCACTAGCAGTATGATATTAAGCAGCTGAGCAGCTTCTAGATGATGTTTTTTTTCATGGCCTAGTGTTGTGACATCATCCAGAAAATCAACTTTGAGATGTAAATTGATTTTATGCAGTCAAGGAGGTGGAGATTTTAACACTGAAGTCAAGCTTTCCCTGCCTTAGAAAAGTCCCGTCACTGTACTTGATGATCCTGCATCCAGGGAAATCATTAACCAAACCTTCTGAAGTCCGGTGCCTGATGTCAATCACAGGGTAGAAGGTTTTCAGAGGCAGGGAGAGCTTGACTTTAGTGTTAAACTCTCCGCCTCCCTGACTTTACATAACAAGTTAACACCTGATTTCAAAGTTGATTTTCTTGATGGGGCAGCCAAGCTGAGCCATGAAAAAGACATAATTGAGAAGCTGTTCAGCTGGTTGACAACATCCTGGTAATAGTTTACCATGCCAATTTCTGATGACACATTCCTTTTAATTTAAAGACAGACACAAGAGGGAGATGGGAATGAATATAAATTCTCTTTCCACTGACATCTGAACCCTTCAGGATGGAATAGTCTTGGAGCAGTCTGTGGACCAGCACATGGCATTCCTGAACCGACATCCTGTCCAGGAAACATGTTCAGGCAATGAGCCATTACATGTTCAAACATTACGGTTTGTCAGGCTAAACACTTCCTGGATAGCATGAAATGTGCCTGGTACCCACTTGGAATATTTTAATGGAGCCACCAATGTACAACTGCATGCAAATTATAATGGGGATTCTGGATTTAGGGACAGGCAACAAATCTAACCCCTCCCAAACTGTCCCTGCCTACTTACTAGGTCCACCCTAACCAGTTGCCAGTAACCAGATAGTATACCCATTTCTTCTCCATGCCAAAGTGAACATACAAAACACTCACAATATGGCACAAAGTTAGGGGAAAAAAAATCACAATACATAAACCAAGATCAGAAAACTAAAAACATAGAAGTATAGCAAGAAATGCACAAAAAAAGAGCTAGCCAGGAAATATAACCAGCAATCAACTAGCTGTGAGCCAGATACATATACACTGGAGATAAAAATAACTTTGCAACAATGTTGTGCCGTTCCAAAGTGAATGAAACCCTCTGGAAGTAGGTTGTTCAGATGAAGGCCAAAGGGGTGACCCTATCAGCCATAGCAAGAGAAGTTGGTGGTTCCAAGTCTATGATTTCTAGAATATTGCATCTTTATAACATCACAATCTCATTCAAATCCTTCAAGAAGCCTGATCACTCTTGAAAGGAAAATCCAAGAGAGGACAGGATAAGGCAGGGAATTGTTTCCTCACTGTGGCTAGAATTGCTTGCTCGCTCTTCAGTGACCAAACTTCTCATTAGCAGAAAGAATCAAAAGGCTGGACTCACCTTTACTGAGAAGCACAATGTGTGGACTGAGAAGTGCTCAACAGTTCATTTAAGTGATGAAAACAAGTTTAATTAATGGGAATTGATGGGAAGCATTATTTTTATTGACAAACTGGGGAAAGACAGAACCCAACGTGTTTAAATAAGTCAGTGAAAGGGGGTGAAGGAAGTGTCCTGGTTTGGTGAATGTTTTCTGCAGCAGGAGTTGGACTCATACAGCTACATGGAAGAGTGAGTTCAAGTGTGTATCAGAGCCTTCTTCAACAACACATGGTTCCTTCCTTGCATTCTTCACTCAATCAACTAGAAATTTTCATGCAGGACAAAATGGCAGAGTCCTGTTCTAAAACCAATAGAAAATCTCTAGAAAATTATTGGTGACAATGTTCTGGCCAAGAAACCCAAAACACTCACAGAACTGTGGAAGAAACTGGAAGAAGAGTAGACCAAAATCCCAGCAGAGCAAAGAGAGTAATGATGTCCTGTGGCCACAGATGTTCTGATGTCATTCACAGCAAAGGCCGGTGCACGTCCTACTGACTGGTGACTGGTGGGACCTTCATAACATGTCATTATAATCATTCTCTGTGCTACAGTCACTGCTGTTCACTAATTATGATCTTTGCATATTTAGCAAAATAAAGGTTTTATCTTAATATGCTTTGGTAATTTTGCAAAACACTGTTCTAGTGGCATGATGTATCCCTTAAAAAATCTAGTGGATAGGTGGATAGAGATCTGCCCATGGTCATGGGATGGACATGGTGGTGCAAGAACTGTAAGTATCCCAGAAAGTAATAGACCCGTGTGATAATAATGTCTTATGCACCTGCATGTCCATCACAAGACCATGGACAGATTTGTAACCAGTGAAAGTAAACAGAGAAGCTTTCTATAGCAGGACAGCAAGCAGAGATCTAGAAAATCATGAGGGATTGATACAGAAGGTATGTTGGAATATTGTATAACTTTTCCTTACGCAAACCATATCAACTATTTGCTGAAAGTGGACGACACCTGTAATTACATCTCTGTTCTAAACTCAAAGCAATAAATATTTTATCTTTATGGAAATTAGCTTCTTTGTGCACAAGGGGCCGTGGCCATTAATGCTGATGCACTTGTTTTGTACAGCTGATTTCAGTCATTGTGTAAAGGGCTGGAGCTTAAGACAGGTTGCAGAAGCCCATTACAGCTGCATTACACATCTGCCTTTCTGCTTTCTTTATGCACTTGCATTACAATATAATTGTGTGTTATAACTATCCTTGTACCCTGACAGAATCCTCTGTGTAGTCCCAGGGGCTGGGCTTTGGTTTCAATACATTTAAAAAACAACAGGTGACTTGAGTGCTGCTCAGCCCCCCACCTTTGTGCTCCTGTCCAGCTCCTCTCTCCTGCTTCTTCCCTGGTGATCTGACATCAGTGGGGGAGGAGCTGTACAGGAGCACAAAGGTGGGGGCTAAGAGCTGAGCAGTCTGCAGCACAGATAAGTCACATGTTGTTATTTGAAATGCATCCAAACTAAAGCCCAACCCCTTGGACTACACAGAGGATGCTGTCAGGGTTCAAGGCAAGTTATTACACACAATTATATTGTAATGCAACTGTTTAGAGAAAGCAGAAAGGCATGTATGCAATGCAGCTGTACCGGACTTCTGTAACCTATTTTTAGTGAAAATTAGGTCCCTGGTGACAGGTTCTCTTTAATCATCCCCTGCTTGGTAGCACTGGATGGTGGAAAAAGGAGAAATAAAGGTGAAGTAGTAGACTTGTCTACACCAAAGAGCTAATTTTCAGAAAGAGAGGGGCAGAATGACTTATTAAGTGCTCTACACAATGCTAACTCTGCATATAGGGTGATTTGGTGGCTGAGATCCACATCAGTAAATCCAGTCTTTGTGAATATTCAGGGGCTTATTTCCTCGATGTCTCCCCCGTACCCCAGCAATCCATTGTAAACCAGTGTCTGATCTCAGTACATTGAGCTTGAATAGGCCGTGTCTAATAGGGGTCAGTGCAGATCAGAATGTTCTCAACCCAGATGGTGCTGGAAGAGGCATCCAAAAATAAGCATTAGACGCAGGAAGCCGTTCAGCCTTTCAGTGAAATGACACAAATTCTGCAAGACTTTAGCATGGGTTTGCAATAGAGATGAGCGAACACTAAAATGCTCGGGTACTCGTTATTCGAGACGAACTTTTCCCGATGCTCGAGTGCTCGTCTCGAATAACGAACCCCATTGAAGTCAATGGGAGACTCGAGCATTTTTCAAGGGGACCAAGGCTCTGCACAGGGAAGCTTGGCCAAACACCTGGGAACCTCAGAAAAGGATGGAAACACCACGGAAATGGACAGGAAACAGCAGGGGCAGCATGCATGGATGCCTCTGAGGCTGCTTAATCGCACCATTATGCCAAAATTATGGGCAACAGCATGGCCATGACAGAGTGACAGAATGAAGCTAGATAGCATGTAAAACATCCAATAATTGACCCTGACACTATAGGGGACGGCATGCAGAGGCAGAGGCAGCGGCAGCAGGCTAGAGAGTGGCATGGCGACATACCCTAATTGGACTCAGGCTTCAAACCAATGGGTGTCAGAGAGGAAACAAAGGAGGTGAGCAAGAAGCGCTCAAATAATATCGGTACATGATAAAAGTTTGCCAGTATATTTTGTGGATTACACAGCAGGGTGGCGACAAAGTTAACATGGAAGCCATGAAAACAACCCAAAATTCTGCCTGACACAGCTCGTTTGATAAGGGGACCATGTATGCTTACAGTTCATGCCAGTCGCTGCACTGGCTGCCAGTCTCCTTTCGAATACAGTTTAAAATAATAATAACCCTCATCCATAAAGCTCTGTATAATGCTGCACCCCCCTACCTCTCCTCTCTTATCTCAGTCTATCGCCCAACCCGTGCTCTTAGATCCGCCAGTGATCTTAGATTAACCTCTACCCTAGTGCGGACCTCCCACTCGCGTCTCCAAGACTTCTCTAGAGCTGCACCAATTCTATGGAATGCTCTGCCCTGGACTATCAGACTAATACCTAACCTCCAAAGTTTCAAACGTGCTCTTAAAACCCATTTCTTTAGGCAAGCCTATAACACTCATTAACTGCATGAAGTTTTAACTCTTCTACTAACCCGTCCTGTGTCGTCCTCCCATCTGTTATCCAGCAACCAACAGGCACCAGACTTCTCTGCAGTCCCATTCACCCTGGACCTGGTATATAAGATGACGGCTGAGTGGTTCAAGCGACAGCAATTCCATTTATTATATTTTGTTCTATTCCCTAAGAAGAATGGCTTGACCGTTAAATATTCTTTTACCTCGTGTTACCCCATCATCTTCATAAACCGTAAGCTCTGGCGAGCAGGGACCTCACTCCTGTTGTTCCATACAAATGTTGTGCTCTGTTACAATACATTTGTATTTGTTTCCTATGATTTGTAAAGCGCTACGGAATATGATGGCTCTATATAAATAAAGATTATTATTATTATTATTATTATGGAGGCAGTGAACTAGTAGTAGATTAAAGGTGCTGCAACTATGTTAGTTGGATCTTGGGATGGAGCTGGCGCTCTGCAGCCAGGCGAGCTTTTGCCAATCCAAGCCCCTGTCTCTAGGCTACTCCCCAAACAGCACTTCTAAGAACCTTTTGTATAAGATCAAGTGTAGTAGCGTTCTTATAAGTTTAGGATATGGCGGGTGAGGGGAATGTAAACAGATGCGCAAGAAGCGCTGAAATAATATCCCTAAATGGTAAAAGTTTGTATATTTTGTGGATTACACAGCAGGGTGGCGACAAAGTTAACAACTTTGATGTGGAATGCCCTGTAATAGCTCTTGGGCGGTGTGCCTTTTATCGCCTAGGCTCAGCAGTTTCAGCACCGCCTGCTGTCGCTTAGCGACGGCACTGCTGCTGTGCCTAGAGCTACCGACTGATGGCGCCATGCCCACGGATGGTAATTCGGAGGAGGAGGAGGTGGAGGAGGGGTGGGAGGAGGTATAGTAGGCCTTTGAGACCTGGACCGAGGTAGGCCCCGCAATTCTCTGCGTCGGCAGTATATGACCAGCCCCAGGGTCAGACTCGGTCCCAGCCTGCACCAAGTTAAGTGTAGTAGCGTTCTTATAAGTTTGGGATATGGCGGGTGAGGGGAATGTAAACAGATGCGCAAGAAGCGCATGATGCGCATGGAGCTGGCGCTCCGCTGCCAGGCGAGCTTTCGCCAATTCAAGCCCCTGTCTCTAGGCTACTCCCCAAACAGCACTTCTAAGAACCTTTTGTATAAGATCAAGTGTAGTAGCGTTCTTATAAGTTTAGGATATGGCGGGTGAGGGGAATGTAAACAGATGCGCAAGAAGCGCTGAAATAATATCCCTAAATGGTAAAAGTTTGCCAGTATATTTTGTGGATAACACAGCAGGGTGGCGACAAAGTTAACAACTTTGATGTGTAATCCATGAAAACAACCCAAATTTCTGCCTGACACACCTCGTTTGATAAAGGGACGATGTATGGAGGCAGCTATATGGACGACTTTTGGAGGTAGCAATGGAGACAACGTGTGGAGGCTGCTATGGAGACAATTTAATTTGGATAGTGCCTGTATGTGGCAGTCCCAAACATTTTTCAAACCAGAGGAGCAGGTAGGTGGCCCTCCAGTAAAATGGAATAGATTGAGTGCCTGTATGTGGCAGTCCCAAAAATGTTTCAAACCAGAGGAGCAGGTAGGTGGCCCTGCAGTAAAATGGAATAGATTGAGTGCCTGTATGTGGCAGTCCCAAAAATTTTTCAAACCAGAGGAGCAGGTAGGTGGCCCTCCAGTAAAATGGAATAGATTGAGTGCCTGTATGTGGCAGTCCCAAAAATGTTTCAAACCAGAGGAGCAGGTAGGTGGCCCTGCAGTAAAATGGAATAGATTGAGTGCCTGTATGTGGCAGTCCCAAAAATGTTTCAAACCAGAGGAGCAGGTAGGTGGCCCTGCAGTAAAATGGAATAGATTGAGTGCCTGTATGTGGCAGTCCCAAAAATGTTTCAAACCAGAGGAGCAGGTAGGTGGCCCTGCAGTAAAATGGAATAGATTGAGTGCCTGTATGTGGCAGTCCCAAAAATTTTTCAAACCAGAGGAGCAGGTAGGTGGCCCTCCAGTAAAATGGAATAGATTGAGTGCCTGTATGTGGCAGTCCCAAAAATGTTTCAAACCAGAGGAGCAGGTAGGTGGCCCTGCAGTAAAATGGAATAGATTGAGTGCCTGTATGTGGCAGTCCCAAAAATTTTTCAAACCAGAGGAGCAGGTAGGTGGCCCTCCAGTAAAATGGAATAGATTGAGTGCCTGTATGTGGCAGTCCCAAAAATGTTTCAAACCAGAGGAGCAGGTAGGTGGCCCTGCAGTAAAATGGAATAGATTGAGTGCCTGTATGTGGCACTCACAAAAATTGTTTCAAACAGAGGACCGGGTAGGTGGCCCTCCAGAAAAATTAAATGCATGAAGTACTATAGCAAGAGCCAGTGGGCCCTGTCAAAAAATAGCCATTTTCCTCTGCTTTACTGTACAAAGAGGAGGAGAAGGAGGAAAATGAGGAGGAGGAGGAGTGGATCAATTATTCAGGTTGAGCTTCCTTCACCTGGTGGAGATTGGAAATTCTGAGAAATCCAGCCTTTATTCATTTTAATAAGCGTCAGCCTGTCAGCGCTGTCAGTCGACAGGCGTGTACGCTTATCGGTGATGATGCCACCAGCTGCACTGAAAACCCGCTCGGACAAGACGCTAGCGGCAGGGCAGGCAAGAACCTCCAAGGCGTACAGCGCCAGTTCGTGCCACATGTCCAGCTTTGAAACCCAGTAGTTGTAGGGAGCTGTGTGATCATTTAGGACGATGGTATGGTCAGCTACGTACTCCCTCACCATCTTTCTGTAAAGATCAGCCCTACTCTGCCGAGACTGGGGACAGGTGACAGTGTCTTGCTGGGGTGACATAAAGCTGGCAAAAGCCTTGTAAAGCGTACCCTTGCCAGTGCTGGACAAGCTGCCTGCTCGCCTACTCTCCCTCGCTACTTGTCCCGCAGAACTACGCACTCTGCCGCTAGCGCTGTCAGAAGGGAAATACTGTTTCAGCTTGTGCACCAGGGCCTGCTGGTATTCATGCATTCTCACACTCCTTTCCTCTGCAGGGATGAGAGTGGAAAGATTTTGCTTGTACCGTGGGTCCAGGAGAGTGAACACCCAGTAATCGGTGCTGGAATAAATTCTTTGAACGCGAGGGTCACGGGATAGGCAGCCTAGCATGAAATCTGCCATATGCGCCAGAGTACCAACGCGTAAGAATTCACTCCCCTCACTGGCCTGACTGTCCATTTCCTCCTCCTCCAACTCCTCCAACTCCTCTTCTTCTGCCCATACACGCTGAACAGTAAAGGACTCAACAATGGTCCCCTCTTGTGTCTCACCAACATTCTCCTCCTCTTCCTCCTCATCCTCCTCCACCTCCACCTCCTCCGATATGCGCTGAGAAACAGACCTGAGGGTGCTTTGGCTATCAACAAGGGAATATTCTTCCCCTGTCTCTTGTGACGAGCGCAAAGCTTCCGACTTCATGCTGACCAGAGAGTTTTTCAACAGGCCAAGCAGCGGGATGGTGAGGCTGATGATGGCGGCATCGCCACTGACCATCTGTGTTGACTCCTCAAAGTTACTCAGCACCTGACAGATATCAGACATCCACGTCCACTCCTCATTGTAGACTTGAGGAAGCTGACTGACCTGACTACCAGTTCTGGTGGAAGTTGACATCTGGCAGTCTACAATCGCTCTGCGCTGCTGGTAAACTCTGGATAACATGGTCAGTGTTGAACTCCACCTCGTGGGCACGTCGCACAACAGTGGTGAGCGGGCAGTTGGAGGCGGCGCTGCGCTGCCCTGAGAGTGGCAGCATCTGGGCTGGACTTCCTGAAATGCGCACAGATGCGGCGCACCTTCGTGAGCAAATCAGACAGATTGGGGTATGTCTTGAGGAAACGCTGAACTATCAGATTTAACACATGGGCCAGGCATGGCACATGTGTCAGTCTGCCGAGTTGCAGAGCCGCCACCAGGTTACGGCCGTTGTCACACACAACCATTCCCGGCTTGAGGTTCAGCGGTGCCAGCCACAGATCAGTCTGCGCCGTGATGCCCTGTAATAGCTCTTGGGCGGTGTGCCTTTTGTCGCCTAGGCTCAGCAGTTTGAGCACCGCCTGCTGTCGCTTAGCGACGGCACTGCTGCTGTGCCTAGAGCTACCGACTGATGGCGCCGTGCCCACGGATGGTAGTTCGGAGGAGGAGGTGGAGGAGGGGTGGGAGGAGGAGGAGGCATAGTAGGCCTGAAACACCTGGACCGAGGTAGGCCCCGCAATCCTCGGCGTCGGCAGTATATGAGCAGCCCCAGTGTCAGGCTCGGTCCCAGCCTCCACCAAGTTAACCCAATGTGCCGTCAGCGATATATAGTGGCCCTGCCCGGCAGCACTCGTCCACGTGTCCGTGGTCAGGTGGACCTTGTCAGAAACGGCGTTGGTCAGGGCACGGATGATGTTGTCTGACACGTGCTGGTGCAGGGCTGGGACGGCACATCGGGAAAAGTAGTGGCGGCTGGGGACCGAATACCGAGGGGCGGCCGCCGCCATGAGGTTGCGAAAGGCCTCGGTCTCTACTAGCCTATAGGGCAGCATCTCCAGGCTAAGCAATCTGGAGATGTGCACATTAAGGGCTTGGGCGTGCGGGTGGGTTGCACTATATTTGCGTTTCCGCTCCAGCGTCTGGGGTATGGAGAGCTGAACGCTGGTGGATGCTGTGGAGGATCGTGGAGGCGACGATGGGGTTTTTGTGGCAGGGTCCTGGGCAGGGGGCTGACTAGCAGCTGACACAGGGGAAGGAGCAGTGGTGTGCACGGCCGGAGGTGAACGGGCTTGTTGCCACTGAGTGGGGTGTTTAGCATTCATATGCCTGCGCATACTGGTGGTAGTTAAGCTAGTAGTGGTGGAACCCCTGCTGAGCCTGGTTTGGCAAATGTTGCACACCACAGTCCGTCGGTCATCCGGTGTTTCCTTAAAGAACCTCAAGACTTCTGAAGATCTAGCCCTCGCCGCAGGAGCCCTCGCCACGGGAGCTTCACTAGTTGACACATTTGGCGCTGATGCACCAGCTCTGGCCCTGCCTCTCCGTCTGGCCCCACCACTGCCTCTTCCAACCTGTTCTGGTCGAGGACTCTCCTCCGTCTCAGAAGCACTGTGTTCACCCGGCCTCTCAACCCAGCTTGGGTCTGTCACCTCATCATCCTCCGATCCCTCAGTCTGCTCCCCCCTCGGACTTCCTGCCCTGACAACAACTTCCCCACTGTCTGACAACCGTGTCTCCTCATCGTCGGACACCTCTTTACACACTTCCACTACGTCAAGAAGGTCATCATCACCCACAGACTGTGACTGTTGGAAAACCTGGGCATCGGAAAATTGCTCAGCAGCAACCGGACAAGTGGTTTGTGACTGTGGGAAGGGTCCAGAAAACAGTTCCTCAGAGTATGCCGGTTCAAATGCCAAATTTTCCTGGGAGGGGGCAGACTGGGGGGGAGGAGGCTGAGGTGCAGGAGCTGGAGGAGTGGCGATTTCGGTGACATGGGTGGACTGCGTGGAAGACTGACTGGTGGTGGACAAATTGCTCGAAGCATTGTCAGCAATCCACGACATCACCTGTTCGCACAGTTCTGGCCTCAACAGTGCTCTACCACGAGTCCCAGTAACTTCAGACATGAACCTAGGGAGTGTAGCTCTGCGGCGTTCCCCTGCTCCCTCATCAGCAGGTGGTGTCTCACCCCGCCCAGGACCACGGCCTCTGACCCCTGCAGTAGTTGGACGCCCACGTCCCCGCCCTCGTCCTCTACCCCTAGCCCTCGGGTTAAACATTTTTAAAATGAGAGTTATAACTTTATTTTTTTTTTTACTTTTTTTTGTTTTTTTTTGTGTGTTTTTTTTTTTTGTGTTTTTTGTTTTTTTTTGAGTTTTTAAAACCAAACAATGCTATCCTATTGCTATGGCTATTTTCTAGCCAAGTATCAAAGCACACTACTATGCCAGATGAGATGACACTGAGTTAGTGCCTAATTGAAATCCAACCCCTACTAAATTTTCCCACTTCGGTCTTTGCTATGGATATGTGCGTCACTAAGCGCAGAACACAGCGGTCGCAAGTCTCACTACAAATTGCTCAGAATTGGCTAGTACATGCACTGCAGAAAGTACAGCCACCAGCAGATCAACCAGAAATCAAATATATAGAACGCTACTGTATGCGTAAGTAAGCTCTTTGTATTCTCCTATGGCTATTTTCTAGCCAAGTATCAAAGCACACTACTGTCAGATGAGATGACACTGAGTTAGTGCCTAATTGAAATCCAACCCCTACTAAATTTTCCCACTTCGGTCTTTGCTATGGATATGTGCGTCACTAAGCGCAGAACACAGCGGTCGCAAGTCTCACTACAAATTGCTCAGAATTGGCTAGTACATGCACTGCAGAAAGTACAGCCACCAGCAGATCAACCAGAAATCAAATATATAGAACGCTACTGTATGCGTAAGTAAGCTCTTTGTATTCTCCTATGGCTATTTTCTAGCCAAGTATCAAAGCACACTACTGTCAGATGAGATGACACTGAGTTAGTGCCTAATTGAAATCCAACCCCTACTAAATTTTCCCACTTCGGTCTTTGCTATGGATATGTGTGCCACTAAGAGCTAAACACAACGGTAGCAAGTCCCCCTGCTAATTCCTCACAAAATGGTACTAGATGCAAATTAAAATAAAAAAAGTAGAACGTTATTGTAGCCCTAAGAAGGGCTGTTGGGTTCTTTGAGAATCACTCCTGCCTAACAGTAAGCTAATAGAACACCCTAACGCTTTCCCTGACCAGCAGCAGCTCTCTCCCTAGCGGCATCCAGACACAGAATGATCCGAGCAGCGCGGGCAGCGGCTAGTCTATCCCAGGGTCACCTGATCTGGCCAGCCAACCACTGCTATCGACGTGTAAGGGTACCACGTCATGCTGGGTGGAGTGCAGAGTCTCCTGGCTTGTGATTGGCTCTGTTTCTGGCCGCCAAAAAGCAAAACGGCGGGAGCTGCCATTTTCTCGAGCGGGCGAAGTATTCGTCCGAGCAACGAGCAGTTTCGAGTACCCTAATGCTCGACCGAGCATCAAGCTCGGACGAGCATGTTCGCTCATCTCTAGTTTGCAACTTTGGAACTTGTACTCAATTAATTACATTTTGGTCTGATTGATCCCATGGGACGAAATGAAAGGAGTGACATTCTGTGATGTGATAATGACTGGGAAGTGCTATTCCTGTTTATGTCATTACGTACGCTCTTCATTCTCCATAAATGAAAATGTGTCTATAAAAACCCGGTATTCACTGAGAAATATTATTCCGTTCACAATGGAAGCAGGTTGTGATGTTCTGCAGATCATTATAGTCTTTGTTAGGGAATTCTATGCTTATCTCACATAATAGTTTACTTTTTTGTTGCTTTACCTTTAGAACATATTTCATTAACCCAAAACTGTATTTCCATGTCTCACTTTTCATTAGAAATACAAGTTTTAAAGGAAATCTACCAACAGGATCCAGTGTTTTAAACCAAGCACTTTTACATGGTGGTCTGGATCTGTTTTTCTTTTAGTTTTTTATGCTTTTTTTGTAAAAAAAAAAAAAAAAGCCCTTTAAAATTATATGCAAATGAGCCTTAGGGACTCTAAGGGGTGTCAACAAAGCCCCTCCAGGCTCTGTTATCTTTTAATTATTGACACCTCTTTACAGTCTTGCTGTTTGGCTCCACCTTCCCCTCCCCATGTAGAGAGACGTGATGTCACCCGACTCTCAGCAATTCCACCTCTGCACTGTGCAGCAATGACCACACATGGACGGAATTGCTGAGAGCTGGGGGATGTTATCACCCCCCTAAAGACCTAGGAGTCATTAACAAAGCAACAAGACCATGCATGGTGGAAGATGGCAACAGGAGAACAGGAAGTGTCTAACTGCCCGGCAACTGGACATGACATGATGTAAGAGGTACCAGGCTGCTTATGCTGAAGGTCAGTCCATATATTTACACCAGGGCAAGTGTTCAGCTGAGGATTAATATACTGGGGCATTCATTTAATTTACTTTACTGGGGATTAATTTACTTACCCGGTCCTGTCGTGATTCCGGGTCCGGACTGTCAGACAAGGATGAAGTCCGGCGCGGTTCACTAAGATCGTGCGCCCAATATCCTGCATGTGTCACTTCCCCGCTGAGGTCCACCGGAGTTCACCATCTTCTACCCGGTGCATGTAAGTGCTTGTCTTGTGACACAATTTGAATTTTAAATCCTTAGTCCAAATCAGATGCCCCCCAATTTGTGTTGCATGAAAGTCAGCACGATTGCACCAAAATCCAATCACATGCCCCAAAAACCCCTGTTAAATGCAACACAAATCGGAAATAGTCTGGAAATCCGATGGAATTGCAGGCTGCGGACCCTTAGTAAATGTGGCCTACTGGCTGGGAAGTGGTGTGTTCCCTCTGGTAGGAATGATCATGCTCTTAGGGCGCAGTTGAGACTATTTCCGTCCAATACTTTAAGAAACCTTCTTTTCCAAATACTAGTGCTCTCGAAGAGTTTCCTCTGTCTCCTTTCCCTTTCCCTTTTTCTTTTTCAATTATGTGAAAAGTGGAGTCATAGATATATGAACCTGTGCAATTAAAGTGGGACTTATGTCACCCCAGCAGCACAGAGATCTCCCAAAGAGAATTGCCCTTTGCTTCTACTGTCGTAACTCCTGTCCAACCAGACCTCCACTTAAGAAGCAACAAAGTGATAATTGTGAAGGTTGGTTAGGTTTGCTGTGGGTATTTCCTTGGCTGAGAATAAGGTGTCTGATAAGGCTATTGTTAACTCAGGGGCCAAAGACACCAAATCCCTCAGTCCTGGATTCTCGGGTGTTTTGCAAACTCTGACCTGTGACTAATTTGCCTTTTAAAGTCGATGTGTCTGAATGTGCCAGATTAGTTCACTGTCATATGTCACAATCAACACTTTGCTCCTAACATCACTCCTGCAGACAACATATTTTTAGCTTGTGCTAAAATTGTACAATACCATCACATTAATCCATCTAGTGCCATGTCTCAGGTTTTCTGCAGATATGGATTTAACCCTCTTTTTTCTTGTGTAGCCATCATGTAACCCCAAAGCAGAAGTTGTATCCGACATCTTTACTGTTTGGTCACAAGCCTGAAAGAGACTGTTGAAATGTAAAGTTGTCGATTGCAAAGAAGCAGATAAAATACATTTAGTTGAGGGTCCAGTGGCTCCTCCTAAAAGGAGGGAAGTACTGTCAGAACTCTCTGAATTGGTTCTGGCTGCAGGATTCTGATCTTTTGAACCACAACCAGGGCTGCTGTGCTTGGGGTTGTGATTGACAGCTTTATCTGCATAGTCTAGCTCATCTTGGTTGAGCTGGGTGCAGGGCCGATTCTAGGGTTTTTGCTCCCTGAGGCGAAAATACCTCCCATATTATATAATATACAGCCCCCCTTATTATATAATATGCAACCTCTGTTATATACAGCCCCCTTATTATAAAATAAGCAGCTCCCGTATTCTATAATATACAACCCCCTTTAATAATATGTAGCCCCCTTATTATGATATACAGCCCCCTTTTGTAATATATACAGCCCCACTTTTCTAATATATACAGCCCCCCTTTTCTATTATGTACAGCCCCACTTTTCTAATATATACAGACTCCCTTTCCTATTATATACAGCCCCCCTTTTCTTATATATACAACCCCCCTCTTCTTATATATACAGCCCCCCTTTTTATATATACAGTCCCCCTTTTCTTATATATTCAGTCCCCCTTTTCTTATATATACAGCCCCGCTTTTCTATTATATACAGCCCCTCTTTTCTTATATATACACAACCTTGCTTTTCTAATATATACAGTCCCCATTTTCTTATATATACAGCTCCCCGTTTTCTAATATAAACAACCCCATATATACGGCCCCCACCCATTTTCTATTATATACAGCCTCCCTTTTATAAAAATAATAAAGGAATCAACTCACCTGGACTCGACTCCTGTCCTCTTCCTGGGTCTTCAGCTGCATTGTGCTCTGTGAAGGGACGCAGGCAGCGTGACTTCATCGCATGCTGCCTGAGTCCTCCAAAGCAACAGAGCGGCACGGACAGATGGATCTGTGCCCGCGCCGCTCTGTACATCATTTGCGCCTGTCTCTTAAAGAGACAGACGCAATTGATTTTTCATGTGGGCGATTCGGACGGCAATTGCCACATTATGGCCCCAAATTTCGCTGTCTCACTGAGGGCTGGGGCATTCCCCGCCTGAGGCAAGATTTTCATCTCGCCTCATGGCAAATGCTGCCCTGGCTGGGTGTGTGTTCTATGCAAAGCTCAGTATTTACATTTTTGAGCTTAGTGTTGTTCAGATGTGGTTTGAGTAATGGATAGCTGAACCAATCAGCATCTGTGGTGGCATGTGGAAAATGTACATATTTACCTGCTCCTTTCTTCAATAAGTGACTGGTTATACTGGTCTCCTTGAATGTGCACTTCGGCTATTGATATACGGCGGTGTATTCCAACCTTTGCTATGTTCATTGACTATTCTTTGCCTCCCAATTATGTACCTCACTGCCATTGTGGTTTTGACCCAGTTATCCTGACTGTCTGTCTTTCAGTATTTGTTTGTCATCTGTTCTGAGTACCCATACTCAAAGTATGGAACCTGTTGCCATGCATGATTGACTGCAAGGGCTGACAAGTAGTACAAGGGTACAAGTTAAGCTCAGGGACTGCACCTTTTTCTCTGCCATGCCACATTCTGTATGGTTCAGCTTGGGAACTGGTAGAGGTACACAGATCGAGACAAACAAAGACTATTTCCTTCTAAAGAGAATTTTACAGATAGCAAGTGAGAAATGCGGGATAGAGTTGGGTAATTTACATATCTTTAGGAGTTTTCCTTTAATACCACAGTTATAGTATTCTTTTTCCCTTTCTATAAACCTCTGTGGGCCATGACATTTGGAAGAATGCTGGGGGAGCTGTAAAAATTTGCTTTGACAAGTCTAATAACCGGCTATTTTGATGGAATCAAAGCCACATTCTGTTTCCTTCTCTGAACTTAAAAAGTTACACCAAGAAGTGATGGTGAGCATTCACTCACCCTTTCTATGTAAATACTGGATAATTTCTGTAAGTAGTTTACATTTTCTACATCACAGAAATGCAAACACAATAAAAGAGGCACAAACCAGACTTCAGCATCAAAGGACCAATACTCCTGCCATGACCCATCTTCACCCCAATCTATAGGGAACTCGTCACCAGACATTGTTCTGCCTTGACGTTTCATTTCTTACTAACTATAACAAGATTTGAGGTGGATGGAAAATTAACACAATACCCCTGCTCCCAGCAATGTCTTCTGTATGGTTAAAATTCTTTCTGACACCTTTTTCTGCTTCCTAGTCCTCGCTCCTATTTGGTAAAATGGTCACCAGCTAAATGTAGGTCGGGGTGACATTTACACCACATGTCTCTCTTTTTGGACAAAAAGTTACGTGTTTGTCCGAAGTAGGTCACCTACCTTGTGACCTTGTGATGCGATGGAGTTGTCATCAATCAAACATGTAAAGAGATAAGTCATTATTCTGGAAACCCCCCTTTACCAAAATAAAGTTGTCTTTGCTACAAAATCAGAGAATTTTAGTGGATAAAAGAGAATAACTTTGCCTTTGGGACAGATGTTTTGCTCGTGAATAATACCATATTTTAATATGTATGTAGACAGTTCCTGACTCAAGGGCACCTGACTTACAGACGACCCCTAGTTTAAAAAAAAAACAAAAAATTGAGTCACACTTCCCAAACAGTGCAATGGGCGCCAGATTCATGAAGACCGTGCGCCAGTTTTGATTAATCTGCTGCCCTCTGCACACTCCACAGGCAGACTGTGCTAGTTTTGGTAAATATGGGCCATTTTGTCTAGAGTTACACTTACAAAATATATCAGTTTCCACTTAAATATAACTTAAGAACCAACCCACAGAACCTTCAGATCTTGTATGTCACCTGGGGACAGCCTGTATATATAACGTTTTAGTATAGATATATTATTCTTCATGGTGGGCACTACTTCTTTCGGACACAAACTACAATCCGGCCTGAAGTTTCAGGATGTTTCCTGATGGTACTCTGCTACGTAATTAGACAAACAGGTCCCAATATATCATGCAGATAGAAGAAATTATCAGGAGTCACTCACCATCAGTAGTCCATTCTTTATTTACCACTTAGGTACAGAGAGGTAAAACCGGGCACACTTATGTTCCTCATCAGGCCCCTCCATGCTCCTTGCACCTTTTCAAGGCTTGTGGTAACAATTAGAGATGAGTGAGTATACTCGTCCGAGCTTGATGCTCGTTCGAGTATTAGGGTACTCGAAACGGCTCGTTGCTCGGACGAGTATTTCCCCTGCTCGAGATCGAGCATTTAATAAAAAAAACACAGTGAAGAACAGTGAAGAATAGAATAAAAACAGTGAACATAGTGAACACAGGATCATTTAAGTGAAAAACACAGTGAAGAACACAGTGAGGAATAGATTACAGATGTTCGGCACATCTGCTTACTTGTCGGGAGATACGCGCGGAACGGTGCGAACAAAATAGTATGTGAAGAACACTATATATGTGTGAAGAACACATTGAATAACACAGGGAGCAGGACAGAGACATCGGGCAGCATTACAGAGACATCGGGGAGCAGGACAGAGACATCGGGGAGCAGCACAGAGACATCGGGGAGCAGCACAGAGACATCGGGGAGCAGCACAGAGACATCGGGGAGCAGCACAGAGACGTTCTGCACGTATCTCCCGACAAGTAAGCAGATGTGCCGAACACATCTATTCTTCACTGTGTTTTTCACTGTGTTTTTCACTTAAATGATCCTGTGGTCACTGTTTTTATTCTTCACTGTTCTTCACATCTGCTAACTTGTCGGGAGATAATATACGCGCGGAACAGTGAAGAATAGATCGCAGATGTTTGCATACATCTGATAACTTATCAGAAGACATTCTTTTTCAATTAAATAACACATTTTATTCCCGAACCATGGTCCCTTTGAAAAATGCTCGAGTCTCCCATTGACTTCAATGGGGCTCGTTATTCGAGACGAGCACTCGAGCATCAGGAAAAGTTTGTCTCGAATAACGAGAACTCGAGCATTTTAGTGCTCGCTCATCTCTAGTAACAATCTGTTGCCGATCATTACTCTACCGGATTTTACCTCTCCTTCACTGTACCTGAGTGCTAAAGAAAGAAAAGAAATGTTCACATACCCTGCTCCCAGTTGTACCTCATTGCTGTGGTACTTCCGGTCTATGGCACCTCCCTCCGGAAGTGCTGGAGGTCATTGGACCATGAGATGTCACTTTTGACATAAGAGAAAGTGACCTTCCCTATTCAGAGGACCCCTATGAACCCCTGACCACTCTGCCCAGCCTTAAAGGGGTTGGCCACTTTCAGTTAATAATTGATATTTTTTGTGTAATAAAAAGTTATACAATTTCTAAATATACTTTCTGTATCAATTCATTGTGGTTTTCTAGATCTCTGCTTGCTGTACCTCTATAGAAAAATCCTGGTGACAGGTGAGCTTTAAAACAATGTTTTAATTTTTCCTCTTTTCCATTCTGTATGTATGTATTTGGTCGTGAAGACTTAGATATTATATATTATTTGGCACTAAAAATAAAACATAAAATATAGGATGTAAAAAGGACATACATATTACATTATGAATTATAATATGCAACTTTTATTTACCAAAAATGTCTCTTTTTTTTCCAAAACAAGTGGATGAAATAATACGGTAATAAAAGACGTTTTATTAATATTTAATCACTGTGATTTTTTTTTTTTCCTCCCTAAACTACCGTATGTCATTATCTCAATTTTCTACAGGACCTGCGGAAAAAGCTCATTTGCAAACATTGCAATACCTGAAAGACTGTGAAACATGGCATATATACTGCTGAGGAGGCAATTTCCATTATCTGAAAATGTTGCTCTCTGCGGGTTGTTCTGGGGTCTGTCTATTTTCATCTTCATTTTTCCATACTCTCAGCATCTTCTATATAAAGCCCCAGGTCCTTGATGTAGATTCTTTGCCTTGAGACAGGACTCTCCATAATACAATAGTACAATGATATGTTATACGATTTGGGTGGTAGTAGGGGAAACTACTATAACGGTGCATCGGTATCAGGCTATATCCAGTGTACAAGGTCATGCTGGGAAAGAGTTAAAGGGGTTGTCCGAGTTCTTGAAAAAAAGCTAAAAGTAGCCGGGACAGGGCTGCTTAAAAAAAATAAAGATGTACTTACCTTCCGGTGCCCTCCGGTATCCAGCGCTGCTGTCACTCTGGTCCGGGCGCCATGTAAACAAACATGGCCGCCGGAGCAGCGCTGGACTCAGTTCCGGCTGGACCCGACAACCAGCGCTGAGACCCCCGCAGATTGCGAAAACGTGGGGTCCGAACGACCCCTCGCCGCTCCTCAGACTAATGGAGCAAATGACCGCACATGACTATTCTGCTCCATTATTCTCTGTGATGCTGACGGAGATCGCCAAGTGCAACCCCTTTAACTCCTTTCCGTTCCGTTTTTATTTTTCACTCCCCACCTTCAAAAATCTATAACTTTTTTATTTTTCCATGTGGTGTGACGGCTTATTTTCTGCGTAACAAATTGCACTTCATAGAGATTAATACAGGCAGTCCCCGACTTACGGCGTTTCGAGTTACGGACAACCCGTAGATACGAACGGGGCACTCGGCACCCCGCGCATGCGCAGTCCACTTCCGGGTTTCAATAGCGCTGCGCCCCCTCATTGGGCGGGCCGTGGAGGTGACGGGGATCGTTGAGCGGAGCGAGAGGCTGGAGCGGGCCATGGAGGTGACGGGGAGCACAATCCGTTGCCGATGTATAAAGTAAGTAATTGCCGGCAGTATCGGGGATTCAGGTAACTAAGGATGCATTAGCTGGTGCGCTCTCACGCTTCCTTAGTTACCAGCCAGTGCACTAGAAGCCGGAGATTCCGGGTAACTAAGGAAGCGTGAGATCGCACCAGCTAATGCATCCTTAGTTAACAGCAACCCGACTTACATACAAATTCAACTTAAGGACAACCCTCCAGTCCCTATCTTGTACGTAACCCGGGGACTGCCTGTATTCCATGCCGTGTACTGGGAAGCAGGAAAAAAAAACAGGTGCAGTGAAATTGGTAAAAAAAAAGCATTTGTGCCGTATTCTTGTGGGCTTGGATTTTGTGGATTTCACTTAGCGCCCCAAATGACATGTCTACTTTATTTTTTGGGTCGGTACGATTATGGGGATAACAAATTTGTATAGGTTTTATAATGTTTTCATACATTTACAAAAATTAAAACCTCCTGTACAAAATAAAATGTTTTTGATTTTGTCGTCTTCTGGCGCAAAGAACTTTTTTATACTTTGGTGTACGGAGCTTTGGGAGGTGTCATTTTTGCGGCTTTTGATGACGTTTACAATGTTATCATTTTTAGGACTGTACGACCTTTTGATCACTTTTTATAGAAAAAACTTAAATATATTATGATAGATCTGGCATTTTGGGATGCGGCGATACCTAATGTGTTTATGATTTTCACTGTTTATTTATATTTATGTCAGTTCTAGGGAAAGGGGGGTGATTTGAGTTTTTAGGTTTTTTTATTATAATTTTTTTTAAACTTTTTTTTATTTTTACTTTTACTATTTTTCAGACTCCCTAGGGTACTTTAACCCTAAGTTGTCTGATCGATCCTATCATATACTGCCATACTACAGTATGGCAGTATATGGGGATTTTCCTCCTCATTCATTAAAATGTGCTAAATACAATGTGCATTGTAAGGAATAGGTTAACACGAAGCAGCCTTGGGTCTTTGGAAGATCCAAAGCTGTCGTAGCGACGGATCACCGCTCCCCGTTGATGTCACGGGGAGCAACGATCCTTGGCAAGATGGCGGCGCCCATGCCCCACCATCTTTTTAAAGCATCGTGCAGCTTCGCTGACGTCGATCAGCAGGAAAGCACCCGCGATCGGTAGCAGCAAAGACTTGTCGGCTATGGAGAGGGCTCAGCCCGTGAGCCCTCTCCATGCACCTGCACCCGGCATGTGACGTAGTATTACGTCACATGTCGGAAAGGGGTTAAGGCTTTCTCCTGAAACGTACAACTAGCGTAAGGCAAAGCTCCCGGAGGAGACGAAACCTAGGTCGGGCGGTGTTTGGTGTTTTAATGATTTTGTGATATGCACGTTTTAAATATGATTTTGTGAGTATGTACAATAAAAATATTTCCCTTTATCTTGGTGATCTGCACTATCTACCGGTTGACCCCATCAGACAACAGGATCAGACACCTGGGACTGGAATCTAAGTGGCACCTGGTCTTCACCAGGGCCCACCGCAAAGCAGGATGGTCTTGCTGCAGCATGGTGCCCCCAGGTCGCTTCACAGGCGAGACTTGTCCACTGTGGCAGCCCAGTTCGAGGTACAGGATCACTAGGCAGTCACATTGTCAGGAACAGGCAGACGGTCAAGGTAGGCAGCAATGATGCGAGGTCAGGGACGGAGCAAGAGGTCAGGGCTGGCAGCGTAGGAGCAGAATCTGGAACAGGCCTGGGGTTACAAAGGGAGGTCAACACAGAGAGGGGCATGGGTATGCCTGTGATCCGAGACGTAGATCGCAGGGGCACCCGTGACACTGGGACTACCTATTTACTGGGGGGCATGTGCATATGGTACGGCTGTTACGGAAAAACATTTTAAAATATGTGGCGTTCATGGCTCTCTCAGCCAAAAAGGTTCCTGACCCCTGGTATATAAGGAAGGGGCCATCACTCAGACATGTGCTCTGCTAGTATGTACTCAGCCAGTGAGTGTGCACTCAGACAGTGAGTGTCAGCCTGACACAGCAGCAGGAGATTGACCACAGGCAAAATATCATCATCTGCAGCTCACAGAGAGGGAGAAAGATAACCCCATCACCATGGTGAGAGACTAAGGACCCCCAAATCATATTGTCTCCAGGAGCAGCTAGATGAATGTCCCAGTATAGAGGCCATGGCCAGGGGCGTAACTACAGCGGTAGCAGCCATAGAAGCCACTATGGGGCCTGCAGTGTCAGGGGGCCCTGACATCCGACCTGTCACATTAAAGAATGGAGGATGTGCACCATTATATCTATATTGTACTGCACATTGTCCAGCATAATATGTATATAACATATACTGTGATATATATATGCAGTATCTGTGATGTATATATGGTGTCTGTATACACTCTATGTGAGTATGTTGTATATGGCACTGTATGTGTGTGTCTATGCTGTATTTTGTGTGCACATGAGTGTATTTATATGTGAATGTAACTCGCATACGGGAGTGTACTAATATGTATATTTTTTAAGTAGGAAGGGGGGCCACATGCAGTAGCCTGCTAAGGGGCCCTGTCTCTCATAGTTACGCCACTGGCCACGGCCTACAACAAGGAGACCATAGTGAAGCCAGAGGAGCATAAGGGTCCAGAGAAGATAGAGAGCTGCCACAGGACCAGGGGACTGCACCAAGAGACAGTTTTGGGCTTGGATCTTAAAGATACAGAACTGTATTTCAACAACTGCATGTGCCTCCATTATATGGATATATGTAAACAACTGCCTTCTGGTTCTTATTTTAACCGTGACTGTGGTAATCTTCTTATATCTGTTATCCATGACCTCCTTTCTTCTAAAATCAACTTTTAAAATTATGCCAATAAGCCTGGAAGTCTACCGGAGTGGTTCCCAGATCCCCTCCATGCTGCAGATTCACAGGCTGTTACACTGTGCAGGATCAAGTCTATGAGTAAGTGTCCCCGGATTATCCATGTTTGATTTTGGTGGTAGATTTCCTTTAATTTCCCTAATGAAACATTTCTCACTTCAAAACTTGGAAAAAAAACTGTGCAATGAGCAATGATTTACCTGTGTTATAGGCTACATCACCAGCTCCATTGTAAAATGGAAATGAGGAAAATGGATCATAAGTTGCACATTTAGCAGAAAAAAAGGTTACATTTCCTGACTCTGTAACTATTTTTGGAAGAGTTTGTTCTCGGGAGAATACATCCTATTTCTGTGCCTTGCTTTTTGCTGGCCTTGCTATTGCACAGAGATTGATAGTTCAGAGCACCATGTCCCAGATGTGTCTCGTCCTCTGTTATAACACGTGCGGAGCCGCAGCTCATCGCTAATCCTGTCTGATGATGTAAACACCGGGGCAGATTTATTCACAGTGTCTTAAATGTAGACAGTGTAAAGGTGGACAAGTCCCGCTACAGACATGGCAGATACATATGGCTGTGCCGCACGCTGGGTGATGGATTAGGTCATCTGGGTGCAGATGAGACACTTTTGCTTATGTCGCCTCTTGTTGGGCTTAATTTGGGGCAGCTGTATGCACCTATTTGTAGATCGATGGTGTAGACCCCCTTCCATATTTGCCGCTCTCCGCCATCTCTAACGTTGCCTTAAAACAATTGTTTCACCTTTTTTGTTTGTTCCCTCATTAAAACCAGATGGCAAAACTTAACATTTATTTCTGATTTCTATTATCTGACTGTTATTTCTTCTTCTTGTCCTAGACTGAGGAGACTGCCATCTTTGCATGAGCTCATGTAACAGCATTTAGTGGTATGCTTTATGGCAGCCTCATGGCCATTGATAGCAAAACCTGGAGCTAATTTGTGGACAGTTTTCTATTTGTACACTATCGGGGAGATTTAACATCAAGTTTCTAAGGTAAAACAGTTCTATTTCCCCCTGAAAACCAATCAGAGCTCAACTTTAATTTTATAAACAGCTGTGGGAAAATGAAAGCTGAGCTCTGATTGGTTGCCATGAGCATCTAGAGCAGTTCTCCTCTAAGAGACTTATAAAAAATCTCCCCCTATGGCTTTATCTATTGTCAGTAGTGATGTAATGATGGGTCAGTGTTATCTATATAGAGGTCATTGTACAGGGAGGGGGAGGAGATAAGCTGTGACATCATCTATTGTCAGTAGTGATGTGATGATGGGTCAGTGTTATCTATATAGAGGTCATTGTACATGGAGGGGGAGAAGATAAGCTGTGACATCATCTATTGTCAGTAGTGATGTAATGATGGGTCAGTGTTATCTATATAGAGGTCATTGTACAGGAAGGGGAGGAGATAAGCTGTGACATCATCTATTGTCAGTAGTGATGTAATGATGGGTCAGTGTTATCTATATAGAGGTCATTTTACAGGGAGAGGAGGAGATAAGCTGTGACATCATCTATTGTGAGTAGTGATGTAATGATGGGTCAGTTTAATCTATATAGAGGTCATTGTACAGGGAGAGGGAGAAGATAAGCTGTGACATCATCTAATGTCAGTATTGATGTAATGATGGGTCAGTGTAATCTATATAGAGGTCATTGTACAGGGAGGAGATAAGCTGTGACATCATCTATTGTCAGTAGTGATGTAATGATGGGTCAGTGTTATCTATATAGAGGTCATTGCACAGGGATGGGAGGAGATAAGCTGTGACATCATAGATTGTCTGTAGTGATGTAATGATGGGTCAGTGTTATCTATATAAAGGTCATTGTACAGGGAGGGGGAGGAGATAAGCTGTGACATCATCTATTGTCAGTAGTGATGTAATTATCGGTCAGTGTTATCTATATAGAGGTCATTGTACAGAGAGGAGGAGGAGATAAGTTGTGACATCATCTATTGTCAGTAGTGATGTAATAATGGGTCAGTGTCATCTATATAGAGGTCATTGTACAGAGAGGAGGAGGAGATAAGTTGTGACATCATCTATTGTCAGTAGTGATGTAATGATGGGTTAGTGTTATCTATATAGAGGTCATTGCACAGGGATGGGAGGAGATAAACTGTGACATCATCTATTGCCAATAATGATGTAATGATAGGTCTGTATTATCTATATAGAGGTCATTGTACAGGGAGGAGGAGGAGATAAGCTGTGACATCATGTATTGTCAAGAGTGATGTAATGATGGGTCAGTATTATCTAGATAGAGGACATTGTACAGGGAGATAGAAATAAGATGTGACATCATCTATTGTCAGTAGTAATGTAATGATGGGTCAGTGTTATCTATATAGAGGTCATTGTACATGGATGGGAGGAGATAAGCTGTGACATCATCTATTGTCAGTAGTGATGTAATGATGGGTCAGTGTTATCTATATAGAGGTCTTGTACAGGGAGGGGGAGGAGATAAGCAGTGACATCATCTATTTACAATAGTGATGTAATGATGGGTCAGTGTTATCTATATAGAGGTCATTGTACAGGGAGGGGGAGGAGATAAGCTGTGACATCATCTATTGTCAGTAGTGATGCAATGATGGGTCAATGTTATCTATATAGAGGTCATTGTACAGGGAGGGGGAGGAGATAAGCTGTGACATCATCTATTGTCAGTAGTGGTGTAATGATGGGTCAGTGTTATCTATATAGAGGTCATTGTACAGGGAGAGGAGGAGATATGCTGTGACATCATCTATTATCAGTAGTGATGTCATGATGGGTCAGTGTTATCTATATAGAGGTCATGGCATAGGGATGGGAGGAGAAAAGCTGTGACATCATCCATTGTCAGTAGTGATGTAATGATGGGTCAGTGTTATCTAGATAGCAGTCATTGTACAGGGAGGGGGAGGAGATAAGCTTTGACATCATCTATTGTCAGTAGTGATGTAATGATGGGTCAGTGTTATCTATATAGAGAACAGTGTACAGGGAGGAGGAGGAAATAAACTGTGACATCATCTATTGTAGAAGTGATGTAATGATGGGTCAGTGTTATCTGTATAGAGGTCATTGCACAGGGAGGGGAGGAGATAAGCTGTGACATCATCTATTGTCAGTAGTGATGTAATGATGGGTCAGTGTTATCTATATAGAGGTCACTGTACAGGGAGGGGGAGGAGATAATCTGTGACATCATCTATTGTCAGTAGTGATGTAATGATTGGTCAGTGTTATCTATATAGAGGTCATTGTACAGGGAGGGGGAGGAGATAAGCTGTGACATCATCTATTGTCAGTAGTGATGCAATGATGGGTCAGTGTTATCTATATAGAGGTCATTGTACAGGAAGGGGGAGTAGATAAGCTGTGACATCATCTATTGTCAGTAGTGATGTAATGATGGGTCAGTGTTATCTATATAGAGGTCATTGTACAGGGATGGGAGGAAATAAGCTGTGACATCATCTATTGTCAGTAGTGATGTAATGATGTGTCAGAGTTATCTATATAGAGGTCATTGTACAGGGAGGGGAGGAGATAAGCTGTGACATCATCTATTGTCAGTAGTGATGTAATGATGGGTCAGTGTTATCTATATAGAGGTCACTGTACAGGGAGGGGGAGGAGATAATCTGTGACATCATCTATTGTCAGTAGTGATGCAATGATGGGTCAGTGTTATCTATATAGAGGTCATTGTACAGGGAGGGGGAGTAGATAAGCTGTGACATCATCTATTGTCAGTAGTGATGTAATGATGGGTCAGTGTTATCTATATAGAGGTCATTGTACAGGGATGGGAGGAGATAAGCTGTGACATCATCTATTGTCAGTAGTGATGTAATGATGTGTCAGAGTTATCCATATAGAGGTCATTGTACAGGGAGGAGGAAGAGATAAGCTGTGACATCATCTATTCCCAGTAGTGATGTAATGATGGGTCAGTGTTTCTATATTGAGGTCATTTTTTGCTTTTGGTTAGATGTTAAACTTAGACAAGACAGTCTACGGATGCGTCATATTTAATATCTAGGATCAGCATTACCACCAATCATCTGTTAGTAGACGTAGAACAAAACTGGAACAGACAGCTTTGTTCCCTGCGTAGTGGCCAAATTTGGTTACTACAGATGAGCTCCTGTTCCTTTGAATTGAAGCTGAATTCAATTACTTGCTTTGACCACTGCATTGAGAACAGCACATCTATGGGGTTGCAGTTTGTCAATTCCGAAGAATAGATCATTCATTTCTTTAGCCTGGAAACTTCTTTAATCTTGTATTTTCCATAAATCTTCCTTCTACATTACATGATAATCCTTTAATGATAGTTTGTCTGTGTAACAGGAGTAATGAAATAATAGACTACCAAAATGTATTGATAAGGAACAGTTCATTTTAAGGTTTGGGTGACATAGTTGTCCAGGAGGCTCAGAATGTGTCACAAACATAAAAGAAGCAGAACCCACATCACAAGTCCCTGACACTCTGGTTCCAATCATAACCAGCTGCCCGATGGTCTCTAACATCCGCTCCTCTCTTGCCACACAGGATGTACCCAATCGGAGTCCATGCAATGCAACTTTTTGTGTGTTTGTTTCACCTTTCTTTTTCTGTTTTCCGTCTTAGAAAAACAGGTTTCTTGAACGATGTTTCCTTTTTCTCATTTTTCTTGTTGCACTTTTTAATCCAAAACCAAAAATACATCACTGCCGTAAACGGAAAACGCCTTTCTGTGCTTTGGCTTCACAGGCCGTTACACTGTGTCTCACCCTCCCCCATGCTCCCTCAGAACTCCCCATTGGTCTGCCTGATGTAATCTCACTGCAGCAGAAAATGTTTCAACACACAGTGGGAGGGGGAATTGCACTGTAACAGCCTATGAATCTGCAGCACAGTGGGGCTCTGGTACTGCCCCCCAGAGCTCTTCTGGCTTATTAGCATAATTTTAGAAGGAAGTTGATTTCAGAAGGACCATGAATAACACATATAAAAAGATTACTACAGTCACGGTGCCTGGATCTATGAGTAATTGTCCCCGTTTTGTCATGCTTCATTTTGATGGTAGATTTCTTTAAATGATGTATGAAGAGGTAATATTTAATCACATTGCAGCCCCTTAATGATGCCATATGGGGAACTGGCAATCTGCTGCTATGTCAGCCGCCTTCTCTCTAAGAATCCCAGGCCTGTCAAAGCAGGGTCAGCAATATTCTGTAATCTTTAATTAATTGGTAGTAAAATCACAATATGCTACAATATAGATGCATTACAGTACATTGGGGGTCATTTACTAAGGGCCCGATTCGCGTTTTCCCCTGAATTGCCCCGGGATTTTGGCGCATGTGATCGGATTGTGGCGCATCAGTGCTGGCATGCACGCGACGGAAATCGGGGGGGCGTGGCCAAACAAAAACCCGACATATTCGGAAAAACCGCCGCTTCCACTTACCTTCACTCAGCCCGGCTCGGTGAACTCCAGTGCATTCCGGAGGAACAACCTTAATGAATCCCGGCTGGACCCGAATCCAGCGCAGAGAACGCGCCGCTGGATCGCGAATGGACCGGGTAAGTAAATCTGCCCCATTGTGTGATCAATCAGACCCCCTATGGTTGAATTACCATGAGGCCTAAAAAATGTTTAAAAAAAATAAATTAAAATATATTAAAGTTTACATCAGCCCCTTTCCCCAAATAAAATGAAAATATCATAAACGTGTTCACTGTCCCAAAATGCACAATCCATCAAAAAATAACAATTATTCTCCTCATGACAGAAAAAATGGCGAACCACCATTTCCAGCGTTGAGCCAAAAGCTGGGAGACCATTTCCAGCTGGTCTAAGGCTTGTGTGTGATCTCTGCAGGGCCGGATTAAGGGTGGTGGGGGCCCCTGGGCGCAAACTGGTGGGGGCCCTTCCAACAATGTTTTTGGAAGTATATAGTCTGCCAGCCCCCTCTATTATATAGCCTGCCAGTCCCCTGTAGTATATAGTCTGCCTGCTCCCTGTAGCATATAGCTTGCCACCCCCCTGTAGGATACAGCCTGCCAGCCCCCTGTAGGAGACAGCCACCAGCCCCCTGTAGTATACAGCCACCAGCTACTGTAGTATACAGCCACCAGCCCCCAGTAGAATTTAGCCACCAGTCCCCTGTAGAAAATGGTCACAAAATAATAAATTTCATACTTACCTCACCTTCCCTTCCAGTGATCCCACAACGCTGCAGGTTCTTCCTCACTCTTCAGTCAGCCGCCGGCCACTGAAGACACAGCTGTCATCGCTGGGGGAGATCGCGGATGCACTGTTTTGGTGGCAGCATGTAGTCATCGGACGCCAATAGCGTGATGTCATCACTCACCATCACAACCTGCTGCTGCCAAAACAGTGCATCAGCGATCTCCCCCAGAGAGGGCAGCTGTGTCTCACTGACAGAGCTGACATCCTAGACCCCTATGTGTGATGAGGGTGGCCACGGGCCGCTGCGAATTGCACACACATAGACAGTCAGCGACTCAGCTAAGCTGAGTTGCTGACTGTTGGAAACTGGTGGGGGGCCCTTAAAAATTGAAAGTGGTGGGGACCCCGGGGCACGAGCTCCAGGAGCCCCTCCTTTAATCCAGCCCTGGATCTCTGATAAAATTGATGGAGGTAGGAACATAATTCCAAAAGTCACTTCAAAATCCAATGTTTTATTAAAGCCAGTAGCTTCTCTCCATTACGCATGCCTTATACATTATTCAGGGACTACGTATTTGTTTAAAGGGACCTAGAAATCACTATAGTTTCCCATAAACTTAAAAGTTGGAATAATATTTAAAAATTGTTAAATATCCGGCAGACAGCTCTCTGTGGTGTGTGCTAAAAGTTCATGCATAATCAATGTGACGGCAACATTGGTTAGAGGAAACTAAAAATAGACTGGATATATTTGGCAGTAGTAATTCCCATATCTCATCCCAAACGCGGCTTTGCTATCTTAACTCAAAACATACCATTATTTCATCAGGAAGTATAATCTCAAAATTATCCAACAAGAATTTACTTTCAATGGGAAGACTTACTAAGTAGGAAAATAGGAGTAATCAGATGTGAAAGGTAGGATGCATATATATAAATACCTACATATTCATGTACTATATACTGTATATATATATAAAATAATTATTTGACACTGTCGATTTTGTAAGTTTTTTGCAAATAATGCAGAGGTCTCAAGTTTTTATCATAGGTGCTCTTCAACTGTGAGAGACATAGGGGCACATTTATGTAACCGGCCGACGGAGTTCCCGAAATATGGAGTTTCCAACGATCATGCACTCTGGCACGATTCACTTAGCTTGTGCGCCCAATTTCCTGCATGTGCCGCTCCCCGCTCAGGTCCGCCGGAGTTCACCTTCTTCTTCCTGATGTTTGAAAGTTAAATCCCGTGCTCAGTCCGAATCATTCGGATTGTCCAACGGCCCACCCCCCGATTTCCGTTGCATGAAAGTTGGCGCGATTGCGCCAAAATCCGATCGTGTGCGACACAATCCCCTTCTAAATACCTGTCCTAGTGGCGTAATCACCGAAAATGTTGAAATATCTGAGGAAAGTGCGGCCACGGCACCCTTAGTAAATAAGCCCCATAATCTAAAAACATCACTTTGCATTAATAAAAGGAAATAATTAATTAGGATGTCATTGCATGAAATAAGTATCCGATCACCAACCAACCAGCAAGAATTACCTATACTTTGAGAGAGAAAATTTTCTTTAAAGAGAAGCTGTCATCAGGAGCCCTTTTTCTGGCTCCTGTATGTCCCCATAGAGAATAGCGTACACATTGCCCAGGAGTTTCTTTTAGTAAAACTGGCTTTTTCCAAAAAAAAGATAAGTTAGATGAAAGTTTACTTTTCTGTATGCAGAGCAGTATCCCTAGTCCCATGGGAGTGGCCAGTGAGGAGTGGTTCCCCCACCACCACACACACACATACACACCCACACCCACACACACTCTCGGTAAACGGCTCCATCATGCATCAATGCATCAATTTCAAATTAAAAAAATAGGCTCCCCAAATCCCCCCCTCCATTGCTTTCCCCTCCATGTCATACATGCCATCTCTTGAAATTTGAGAATTTTCTTTTATGGGCAAACCCCTGCTAAAAAAAAGAGTTTTATGAATGTGCTGGTCTTGATTTTGCTTGATGTGAATTGACATTTGTGGTAGAGGTTGACACCGTTTTGTCCCAGGTTCTCGACTCCCTTTTACCAACTTACATCCTCTTGTCTTCTTATTCTTAGGGACGTTCTCCTCCTCAGAGCACAATTGGGCAACCACAAACTTGGCATTTGAGGAATGGAGACATTGGGGCTCATTGACTAAGGGCCCGAATCACTCATTTTTGTGGGGTTTCCTGAAAATTACCGGTTTGCACCGTTTTGCCCCTGGTTTTTGGTGCACCCGATCGGATTGTGTCACATCAGCGCCGGGTTTCACGCAACGGAAATCGGGGGCGTGACCGTCGGAAAAACCTGACGGATTCAGAAAAATCCACACCTAGTGGATATATCGGGCGCACGACCTTAGTGAATCCTGGCAAGCTCCGAATCAACGCCAGACAACGGGCCGCAGGATCGCTAATGGACCGGGCAAGTAAATGAGCCCCAGTATCTAGAAGTGGCCAATAACTGTGATTACTGACCATAAGAATTTACTGTATCTGTATAAGGCTAAGAGATTATCTCCCATAGTTGTGATTATCTCATTACGTACCGACCTGCTAATAAAAATGTTACGGCTGTTGCTCTGTCTTGCAGGGGAGGTGGCTTCTGAAAAGACCCTGTTCTCCACTGTTGTTATTGCTGTCATTGATCAGTATTTGGCCACATCTATTACTGTTTCTCAGGCTTCAGGTCCTGAAAAGATATAAGGAGAAACTCTTATATCTTATGAGATAAAAATGCTTATTATTCCACTTGGTTGGAGTAGCATCAATCTATATGCTAAGATGCTAAGAATTGTCCATTAACTTTAAATACTTACAAAAACCCTTTAATTTCTAATAAACTCTTTTTAAAATATATATATTTATAGAGAGAGAGATAATGGGGGTCATTTACTAAGGGCCCGAATCGTCTTTTTACGGCTGGTTACACAAATTTTACAGTTTTGCGCCGATTTTCCCTGAATTGCCCTGGGATTTTGGCGCACGCAATGGGATTGTGGTGCATTGGCGCCGGCATGCACGCGACGTAAATCGGGGGGCGTGGCCATCGGAAAACCCGTCGGATTCAGAGAAACCGCCGTATTGAAAAAAATGTGTCGCTTGACACGCGCTTACCTGCACCCGGCCTGGCTTGGTGAACTTCGGTGAACTCCGGCGGAATTCAGCGCAGCAGCGACACCTAGTGGACATCGGGGGAACTACCTTAGTGAATTGCCGGAAGACACGAATCAGCGTAGGAGAACCCTCCGCTGGATCGCGAATGGACCGGGTAAGTAAATCTGCCCTATAGAGAGATAGAGAGGACAGCTATATGTCTTCTGACCCTAAAGTCAGAAGATCCAGGGTCGGGTCCAGGGGAAACTGAAATATATATATAAAGCAAAGAATAAAGGAGACCATAACAGGAAAACCAAATACTAAAACAATGGTAGCTCGTGCCCTGATGTAAAGACATATTATAATCTTTGTCATTGCTTTTAAACTCTTCACCCCATTAAGTCCCCAAGACCACTCATTCCTAGACCAGGAAGAAGCTCGGGTGATTGCACTTAATTTCTGAACTCCAAAACAGGTACCTTATGGAGCGTCATGGAGCTGTTGAGGAATTATGAAGAGGGCTCACCCTGACATGGGGTTTGCTGGGTTAAAGGAACTCTCCAGCCAAAGCTGATTTATTGAATTGTACCTTGTGCAGGGACTGAAGGGAGGAGCATGACAGTAGGTTCTAGCAAGGTTCTAGGAATACAATGAAAATGAGCCTCCCTTCAGGCTCTGCATCCTGTATTTTTCAATGAATTAGCTTTTCAAATTATTCAAATGTTCCTTTAATTTCTTTATTGAACACACACATACAGAAGGCTTGAACATCTCATATATTCAATATATACTATACTCAATATTGATCTGAAACATATCTGACAAAATCCTAACCAGAGATACAACTTAATAAAGAAAAGTAATAAAATTAAATAAAAAAAAAAAAAAAACTGTGAAAATTACCCCCAGGGGTCTTTTATGAGCTCATGGGGAACATATAAAGTAAAAAAACACACAGAAAACATACTAACAAATATTCATAAAAATACATTCGCATTTTCCCTTACAATTTAAAAAAACCCCCGCTACACTACAAAAAACATCGCCATAGTCACCCTGTTTGCTCGAGTCTATACAAATTATATATCAAAACGAGCAAAACAAAAAGGGAAATCATTAATAATGTTCATTTTGAGTTAATTTGAAAGAAAATTTATACTATAAATATACAAAAAAAAAAGACTTTTTTCACTTTTAACCCCAAATAAAAAATGAAAATTTTATTCCGTTTTTAAATAGCTCTATATGTCCCGAAAAAAACACCGCAAAAAATGTTAAGGTAGCATGGAAAAAAAAGTTATAGCCCTCAAACCGTCACTTACAAAAATTCGCTAGATATGTCCCGCAGCCTTTTCACGCCGCGTTACTAAGGGGCTAACATAAGAATAGCAACAGGAAATTCTCTGATAAACAACAGGTGCTTTTACTTTGCTCTTTAACCCCTTAAGGACGGAGGGTTTTCCGGCTCATTTCTCGCTCTCCAACTTCAAAAATCCATAACTTTTTCATTTTTCCGTGTACAGACCTGTGTGAGGGCTTATTTTGTGCGTAACAAATTTTACTTTCCCGTAATGTTATTTATTTTAACATGCCGTGTACTGCGAAGCTGAAAAAAAATTCCAAATGTGGAAAAATTGAAAAAAAACCGCACGTGCGTCACGTTCTTGTGGGCTCAGTTTTTACGACTTTCACTCTTCGCTCCAAATAATACGCCTACTTTATTCTTTGGTTCGGTGCGATCGCGGTGATACCAAATTTATATAGGTTTTATTGTGTTTTAATACATTTTAAAAAATTAAACGAATGTGTACAAAAAAGAAAAAATTTTTTTTGCCATCTTCTGACGCTAATAACTTTTTCATACTTTGGCGCACGGAGCTGGGGGAGGGGTCATTTTTTGCGAAATGAGGCGACGTTTTCATTGCTACCATTTTGAGGTCTGTGCGACATTTTGATCATTTTTTATTTCATTTTTTATGTTATGTAAAAAGGTGTAAAAGTCGCATTTCGGACATTTGGGCGCCATTTCCCGCCTCGGAGGTCACCGCCGGCCGTAACCGTTTTTATATTTTGATAGATCGGGCATTTTGGGACGCGGTGATACCTAATATGTTTGTGATTTTTACTGTTTATTATGTTTTATATCCGTTCTAGGGAAAGGGGGGTGATTTGAACTTTTAATATTTTATTAATTTTTTTTATTTTTTAAACTTTTTTTTTTATTTTTTTTTTCACTATCTTTTAGACCATCTAGGGTACATTAACCCTAGATAGTCAGATCGCTCCTACCATATACTGCAATACTTCTGTATTGCAATATATGGCATTTTTGCAGCACATTCATTACAATGAGCCACTGGCTCATTGTAACGAATCTGCAGCTGCCAGATAGCCTCGTGTCAAAAGAAGACACGAGGCTACCATAGCAACCGATCGCCGCCCCCCGATGACGTTCGGGGGCGTGGCGATCGAAAAAAAGATGGCGGCGCCCACGCGCCGCCGTCTTTTAAACGCCGCCCGCGACTTTGCGGGCGGCGTTTAGAGGGTTAATAGCCGCGATCGGTGCAAGCACCGACCGCGGTTATTAGCGGTGGGGGTTTTGTGCAATATGCAAAAACCCCCACCTCTGTATGAAGAGGACTCAGCCCGTGAGCCCTCTTCATACACTCCTTATACCTCTGCGCCGTAGAGCTACGGCGCAGAGCGTTAAGGGGTTAAAGACCGGCTGACTGATTCCTATCAAGTCAAGAGGGGTAAACTCGTATCTACCTCTAATAAAAGTTGTTAACTGTATAAGGGGGCATTGTCCTTGTGCCACTGTAAATAACATGGTTTTATTAAGATGAAAATATTTTAGAGACACAATTCTGCAGTTTCTCCACTCAGACTGACTGTGAATGGTCTCAATTCAGAGCCGGCCCCCTTACAAGTTGCAACCAACAAGGGTGTTCTTCTCATCATTAGTGTTTAACCCTTTACCGACTTGTGACATATCTGTACATCACACGTCGGCTGTGGGTGTATGGGGAGGGCTCACGGGCTAAGCTCTCACCATACAAGGTGTGCTGCCACCGATCGAGAAGGCATTAAAGTACCCTAGGGATCTGAAAAATTGTAAAAAATAAAAAAACGGTTTTAAAAAATTAAATAAAAAAGCCCTATAAATCCAAATCACCCCCTTTCCCAAGAAATTATATAAATATAAGTAAACAGTAAAAATCCTAAACATGTTAGATATCACCCCGTCCAAAAATGGCCAATCTATCAAAATATAATAACAGTTTTTCCCAACATTTAATGGGCAAACCCTGTAACGGAAAGTAGCGCCCCAAGTTGAAAAATATAAAAAAATGTCACAACAAAGTGATCCAAGGGCCTACAGTCCTTAAAATTGTAGCATTAAAAACATTGTTAAGGAGATCGCATTGGTTTTGGATGCCATCTTGCGTACTGTCAGCCATTTTGAATAATCAAGCGGCCATTTTAAGTATTAGCCGGGGGTCACACCTGGAGTCAAGCACTGTCCAGCTAATGTTCAAACTTAATTTTTATGTAACCTGTTTGCTCGCCTGCCAACTGATTCCCTTGACATGTAATAAGAAGCCAGTCTGTCCTTCATCTTTCGTTATATATTTTGGTTCTAGCGCCTACTTATCTCCTGCTTTGACTTGCCTGAGTCTTCTTCTTAAGGAAATTAGTATAAACAAGGTCCCTGAGAACCGAGCACAATTTATTAACCTTTTGTTATAAAGTATTAGAGGGGCGGTTGTAGAACATTTAAACTAAGCCTGTAGCATCTAAGCATCTTATCTCCTTTTTCACGCCCTCTGCAAGAATTTTCTGTTTTGATATACACAACTGTGGTTTTTAAATAAACAGTGTTATTTGAGTGCAGCTCAGACCGTGTCTGTGTCTTGGGTTTGTTCTCTCCTCCTGGTACCGGGGCGGCCATGAAAGGGTTCATTTGAAAGTCAACTGTACAACTGAAGTTAGGACTTTTTTCAGTCCTAGATAAAAATCTCTAACGACGTCATTAAAAGTTGCAAAAAATTACACCACCCACTGCTCTGTAAATGAAAGTATATGAAATTTTTTTTTGAGACAGAAGGATTTCATTTTTGAATACATTCCCTAAAACATGTCAGATATCACCCCGTCCCAAAATGTCCAATCTATCAAAATCTAATAACAGTTTTTCCCTGCGTTTAATTGGCAAACCCCGTAACGCAAAGTAGTGCCCAAAGTCGAAAAATATTATAAAAATTCAATAAAAAGTGATCCAAGGGCCATATGGTCCTTAAACTGGAAGCATTAAAAACGTCAATAAAAGTCACAAAAAATGACACCACCCACAGCTCGTACGACCGAAGCATAAAAAAGGTATTAGCACCAGAAGATGGCACAATAAAGAATTTATTTTATTTTTTTAGAGAGAAGGTTTTCACTTTTACAATGTATGAAAACATTATGAAACTTAGTATCCTTGGTAAATTTGGTATCCCTGTGATCATACTGACCCAAAGGATGAAGTAGAGATGTCATTTGGGGCGCACATTGAAAGCTCTAAAATCCAAGCCCCCAAGAAAACAGTGCAAATGCATTATTTCGCCAATTTAACTGTATTTGGAATTTTTTTCCTGCTTCCCATTACAGGGCATGGAATATTAAACTGTCAATATGAAGTGCAATTTGTTACACAAAAAACAAGCCCTCACACAGCTCTCTTCATGTAATAACAAAAAGTTATAGATTTTTGATGGTGGGGAGTAAAAAATGGAAATGCAAAAACAAAAGGGCTTGGTCGTTAAGGGGTTAAAGGGAACTTGTCACTCCAAAAACCCCACACTAACCCCCTAACTGTACCCTGTAGATAACATTTCAAATTTATTCCCCTGAAAACATTTAAAAATAATTAATCGAAAATTGTGTCCCCACGTTATAAAATTACAGATCTTTTCAAATTTGAAAATATATATCACATATGGTAAATGCCAAAAAAATGTGGTAATCACAGGGTAAAAATGGAAAAAGTTTGCTCCACAAAAAGTGACACCGTACTCAACTGCATAAAAGGAAACAAAAAAGAATTGGTGTCGCAATATGGAGACATGAAGACATTTTTTGGCTTTAGGAACACAATAACAAATAAATAATTGTGTCGCTCTTGTCCCTGTACTGACACTATAACATGATAACAGCTTGGTGAATATTGTGAAAATGAAACCTTTAAGAAAATGGTGCAATATAAATTAAAATAAGATCACATTGTCACATTAATGGATGTATGGACGAGTCAAAACCGTCCTAATAAAAATCCATAGAATTTTGGTAACTTTGGAAAACCTTATAAATTAGTACTGGTGATCTTAAAATCTTAAAAAGGGGCAAAACCCTCTGAAAGGGCAGCATTTGAGAGAAAATTACATGAAAACGCTATACCTACCCCTCTGGGGGGCATCTGTGATCAGTGGTGACATCACGTCTGGCTTCAAATGTGACTGTTGAGCCCAGGAAGTATAACCATTATGACATCATCACTGACGACATGCCGGAAGCAGAAGTGACAGGGAGCGGGAACGCACATGTTCTTAATGGGGTTATAAATTCACAGCAACTTCTAACTATCTTATGTCAGTGGTGTCTCAGTTGTGGGTCCCCATGGATCACAATAACAAGGGTCCACAGCAGCCTTTTTGCACTGCAGAAGAGTGGAGCAGGAGGTTGGATATACACGCTGCCACTCCATTCACTGGGGCACATTTACTGCACTATATGCAGTTTGCCTGTCTAGTGTGCAGCAGGGGCGTAACTACAGCGGTAGCAGCCATAGCAGTCTCTATGGGGCCCTCAGTGTCAGGGGGCCCCATCATCTAACCTGACACAGGGGTCAGCGTGTGGCTCATTCTCATTATGGGTGAGGATATCTTGATTTCTCTGTTCACTTTATGATCACCAACAGCTTATTTTGTTATTGTATCTACTCTTTCCCATGTCTATGCTGTGTACAAATCCCACACTTGGCTTTTTGGTACATATTTCTCACCTGTGTTTGCATGATAGCTTATGTCACCATTTTTATCATGCAGCTTGAATGTTGCCACTGTGCAAAATATTGTATATAGCTTTAGCCCACGCTGTCTGGTGCCGGGGTATACTTCTCCTGGGCACAGTTGTCCATCAGTTTGTACATATATGTCTCTTTTTTTAGATTTTTTCTACAATAAAATTTATTAATATTTGACTATATTTTTTGTGGAACTTTTTTCTTTTTTGGTTTAAGCGCTTTCTATATGTTCCATGGCATTCATGCAACTTTATAGCAAAAACTCCCATTCGGTTTGGTTGAAAGAATGGAGGATGTGCACCATTATATCTATATTGTACTGCACATGTCCAGCATAACATGTATATAACATATACTGTGATGTATATATGCAGTATCTGTGATGTGTATATGGTGTCTGTATACACTGTATGTGAGTATGTTGCATATGGCACAGTATGTATGTGTATATGCACATGTGTATTTATATGTGAGCATACTAATATGAATATTTTTTAAGTGGGAAGTGGGGCCCCGTTCAGTAGCCTGCTAGGGGGCCCGGTCTCTCCTAGTTATGCCACTGGTGTGCAGGGTGCCAAATTCAGGATTTCTGGTGCACATTTTTCATGAATGTGGCGCCCCTGTACTGCCCCGACAGAGTGCACCACTTTTTTATTGGTGAATCTCTAACAAGGGCCTCGAGACACACTTCTGTCGGACTTTGAATGTCAAATCTGGCTCACGGTCCGACTAAGCACCGGAACACCCTCTTCAGTGCGGAAATTTGTGTTGCTTAATGACTTGTGAAGCCGTGACACAAAAACGTGTACAACACAAATGTGGCGTGGACACTTCTTAAATACCTGTGGAAGCAGTTTGCACTTAAAAGAACGTGCAAAGTCCGACAGAAAACTGGCGCATGGACCTTACTAAATGTGCCCCACTGTCTATGGAACCGAAGGAGATATGGCACTCAGCTATCTACATCAGTGGTATAGAGATGAATAGAGCAGCAGGTCAAAGTGTCACCTATGTTCATTTGGGGTACAAATGTAACGTTCTAGCGATCCATGGGTTCCCAACACTGAGATCCCCAATGATCTGCAATTATCTCCCGTGGATAGGCACTAACTTGTTGTGACTGGAAATCCCCTTTAAATTACCCCCCCAAATGCTGTTTCTTCTAGGGTTTTCTACAAAAAGTGAAACCCCCTCTAACATTATGACAAATAAATATTCAGTCTCTATCATCATAATTTCCTACTGTCTTGCCTATTTTATGTAATTCCAAGAATCACATCGGAAAGAGAAAAAAAGTTTTTAAACGAACAATTTATAGATGAATCCACTTAAAATTTAAGGTTTCCACCAAGAAAAAAAAAACCTTGAGAAATGTGATAAAAAAAATCAATTAATAAAGTTTTAATGTTATTTTTTTATTAACTTTTTGATGTATTTATGGCTTTGAGCAAAGTCAAAAGAAAAAAAAAATAAAATAAAATCCTCCCTGATAAAACAGTCAATCTGTAGGAATCAGTTTATCTATCATTTCAGATTTTCCAGCAGCATTAATATCCATTTACAAAATACACGTCATCCTGTACAGATGGGAAATATTATTTATATGTACATACATACAGAGATTGCCGGCTTAACAGTAGACCTCTATAGTACATGAATGTTAACACTATATCCAAGTCATATATACATTCATATATATATATATAGATTTTATATATATTTATGTATAGCTATAATAGAAACAAAGTCATATAACATTGCATTCCCTCCATTTGCTCTTTACAAATTCCA
Source organism: Engystomops pustulosus (assembly GCF_040894005.1). Classification (NCBI taxonomy): domain Eukaryota; kingdom Metazoa; phylum Chordata; class Amphibia; order Anura; family Leptodactylidae; genus Engystomops; species Engystomops pustulosus. Next base: position 27,500,082 of record NC_092411.1, on the reverse strand, counting down.
TTAAAATTCGACTTTTTTAATTACATTTTTGAAAAGAAAATAGTTGACTTTTGAGTTTTTTGGCTCCATCTTCACATTAGTATTTTTTTTAAACCGTGAAATTCTTGAATAAAAATAACAATAATAATTTAAAAAGTACCACAAGGTTTTCGATTTTCTTTTTATTCTTCCTTTTTTTTTTTGTTTTTTTTTACAAAAACTATGATATTTTCATAATGGTAGAAATGAAACAGCGTTATCGTTACAAGTTTGAAAAATAAACGTATGTTTTTTTTTTTAAAGTGAATAAACAGAACAGTTTTCATTTTTCGTATGTTACACATTTTGTATATCATTAGCACATCATCTTGGAAAAAATAATGAAAGATCTGAAACATTGGATTATTCCTTTTACAGGATTAATGTAAGGAAATATGTTCAAATATCTCGTAAATTATGCAAGATTTTTAGTTTAAGGTAATAATAATATATTATTAATGCAACAATGGTTTACAAAAATGTGGTACCTATTGTTTTCTTTCCCCAATTTCCCCCAAATTTTTGAATATTCAAGATATGGGTCCCCAAAGCCCATTGGGCCTGGATATTTATCAGTCTCATACTGATATGGATTTTGTTTTAAACGGAGTATAACTGATTGCAGTTTTGGTTTTCCTAAGCAACAAGTCTAAATATAAAATCAGTGGAGGGATTTTCCAAACGCACTTGTGTTACAATTCAGGTGGTTTGCGGCAAAAACAGTCTAAAATGCCTTGAGCCACATTTATCAAGGCCTTTAGACCTTTTTTTTTGGCGATTTCCCGACTTGTCTGATTAAGGGGGTGTGGCCTCTTGAAAATGGCCGTGGTCTTGTAGCTTGCAGGAAATCGCCCTTGTGCCCAAAATTCTGGCGCACAGTTTAGACAAACTAAAAGTATGTCTAAAGTAGGAACCGACAGTCTTATACCACACCAGAATTCATCATGACTGTGATAAATCTGGCACAGCAACGGACAAGTGTTTTCCAGGTAGAAACTGGCGGAACATGAGACACATTGTTAAATCCCCCCATTGTTTTTTGAAATTCAAAGATACCTTGTTTTTTACATACAAACAAAAAACATAATCTTTAAGCTTAAATGAAACTGTGAGTCTGCCTTGTATCCAATGGAAGGACCCTTGAAGTTGGCGCTGTCTGACCTTAAGTTTTGTTTACAAACTTTTCGAACTTTTCATTTCTTTTACCTACATTATCAGCTAAACAAAATGTAAATTGGATCTTGATTTTAGTCAATCTGATTTACAAGAAAATATATGTGTTTCAATTTACTGTACATATACTTATTGGAATTATTTTAAATCTATTTGGGGTAAATGTAGGTAATGTAAAAGATTTGAATATTACAATTACTACATTTTTTAAGAATTATTATATTTTTAAAGAATGTTACAATTGTTCAGTCTCCCTGGGTATTTGTTTCCAGTTTTTCCTAGTAGAACATTTTTCTTATCGCAAATATATAGGTTTATGGATAGATGAATTTGGTAAAACTTGGTAGTTCACCTTTGCTTAACCAGACATCCTATATATAATGATATGTGTTGCAATAAGGAATCAATTTAATGTCCACCAATATTCACAGTCATTTTGTGTATATACTGTATTTACCATATTACTTTGAACATTTTGCTTCACAAAAGTTCCATTTTTTAAAATATTTCATGTACTGTCAGTCCGTCAAAAGTTTTGTCATATCCTTTTAAATTGACGTAGTGTTGTAGCCTACCGATTTATTTATTTCTCACCCAATCCCTTTCCAACCCTTATAGATCAATCCATGCAGAGATCTAGTAAAGTAAGTCATAAACTTTTAGATGCTAATCCATTGTTTCTACTCATTTCTAGTTTATTTTCATGCTGGGCTTTTCAACATATTTTGCATAAATCAATAAAACTATCGACCACAAGAAACTTCCTTCTCCACTTACTTTGCCTTTTATCAGTCTCCATTTCTAATATGTTTTTCTTAGTATAATACTCTTAATTCCATCTTGCTTGCAAGATTAAGGATGAACCCCCCAAAACTTTTTAGACAATTTGAGGATGTGTACATTGCAATTGAAAAATTTACTTAACGGACAGGTAAGACCAGGAAATTAATTGCAGTCTATCTCTCGTCTTGGATATGTAAATTAAAGGTTGTTGTCTGATAGGCAGATTCAAGGCTTAAAATGTCTAAAATGCTATTAATGGTAATAACAACAAAACAGTGTTACGTCAAGGCTAATCTTCCACCGAAGGAGTTAAAAGGGTACCTAAATTATCTACGAGTCTGCACAATGCTTCCTCCACCCATTGACGAGAGCCGAGGAGACCCAGGCACAACTAAAAAGAAGTGACACAGGATTCAACTTAGAACCTTTATCCCATTGATTTTACAATCTGTAGACATCTCATTTTTATAGACATTATGAGAAGAACTATTGCAATGGAGAAAGCAATTATACGTTTAACGGGATGACCATCAAAGAAGATGGATGGATACTACAACAGAAGCCATAATCATGGCCTTCCAAACAGAAAATTCTGGAATAACAATTTTTATGGCTTACAGAAGTCGGAATCATCCTTATGGCACTTTCTTTCTCAGCAACTGATAATATATTGAAGAAAAAATGATAATAGAATTTATTATAGTGGAGATCCAGAGTAATTCTCTGTAATTACTCCAGTAATCCAGTAATTTTCTGGCCATGATGAATTTTCTCTTGAGAAAATTTCGGCTATTTGTATGATAAATATATAGAAAGATAATGAGCTTGCTATGCCAGTCTTAAGGATATTGTAAATGCAAATAGTATTTTAATTTATAAATTTTAAGTTTGTTAAAATTAAAAATTATTCAATTAATGGTTAAGTTTAGTTTCTTCTAAATTACCACCTCTACCACCTTACTCCTTGTTTTTTGTATTTACAAATAAATTGTAAAATAAATTGTACTACTGAGTGATATGTGACTCACCAATTACTAATTTACTATGACTTATAAGTTAGCAAATGGTCTAATTGAGTAGTATGACTTCAGAATATTTCAGAGCATTTTACCATTGCTGACATATTTGAACCCCCAAGGTGAAATCTATAACAAGGCATAGGTCTTCTTGTGTGGCAGAGGGGCTTAATGAAAAGAAAATGTTCACCCTCCATATTTTATTTCTGTTTCACTTGTTAAAACGGAACAACAATTAACACAGGTGTGAACTGAGCCTTTGATTCCCAGCCTCAGATATCTAGATTAAGAATAATGAGAGAAAGTAATAATCATAAAATTACTTGGACAACTTTAAAAAAGAACATTATTTAGACTATGTACAGTTACCCTTCCTTTGCATATTAGAGTCATCTTAAAAATGAAAATGAAATCTTTGCTAAACGAATCAAAATCACTCAAAGATATATTGTGATTTATTTTATTTTATATTCAATTTCAAAAATTGTAAAAAATTTCCAAAGTTTCCCTTTCCTGCACCCTGTCCTTACACTAGGACCCTAGTGCACATCATAAAAATGTGGTCTTCTTGATAAGCATGTGGAATGATGCCAGATGCTACCTCTTTCTAGTCTTGACTGTAGCAAAAAGCAGGGTCATTTTTGTATTGAATTTGAAGGTGGGAGTCAAAATCTGATCCTAACAATCTATGTAAACTCTACCTTAGGTCCGGGCTAAGGCCGAAGACTGTCAATCAGGTGTTGGTAAAGCCAAGTGTGAATTATCTTCTTAACCCTTGTTAAATTTTGGGAAAAATATATATTTAGTATAAACTAAAAATATATTTTAGTGTCTCCAATCACTTCAGTCACAAGTGGATCTGTTTGAATTTACTGATCATTAAATTCTAAAATATAAAATCATACATACAGAAGATGTAGGTCCTTCCTTCGTCTTGCATACTTCCCACACTCCCCTCAGATTGAACGATTTGAATATCCACTTTAAAAACAGCAAAAACAATTGACCACAAAACTTGACTTGACAAGTGATACATATGCGGAAATTCATCTTACCATAAGCTAAGTTCTTTCAACAACAACCCCTCCCCCAAACAGCCATCTTCTCTGATATTGGCTTAAAGCAAAGGGGGAAGAAGTAGCATTGACATTAGATGATCAACTGGTCCTCCTCAAATTGTTGGGGATGGACAACTTTCAATAGCTTTACACGGCAAGCTATAGAATTCCTTGCTTCTTATATTTTTTGGCTATATTTTGGTGCTATCGTCTCATGCTTCAGGTTAGAAGAGAATGAAAATAAGCCTGTATAGCTTAGAGAGGCATTAGAGAGAAGCTCTCGGGGTTAATATCAGTGCGTGGAGACCGAATCGTGATGCTAAACCCACAGCAAATGTCTTACGTGATGAGAAAAAATGAAATATCCACAAACCTGCAAAAGTATGTAAAAAGAGGCATTCAAAATATACAATACAACTAGATTATGGCGTATAAGGCACAGCCCTTTTAGTTAAAGTCAACCTTTGTCTTGCATTTTATGTACGACTGTTAAAATCAGACACACTAAAAATTTTTAGTGTGAAACTAAGTGCATTTTAGGTGACATCTGTACCAACAAATTACACCCACAAATATAGGATATTGTTTGTTCAATGACTAAATGACTTTCTTTTGAGTTTGCATCCAGCCATGCTGAAATCACCCATTGTTTTCACGTAAAGCATACTTAAAATTCTGAAATGTTGGCAGAAATAGGACACTATGATTATAGGTCTATTAAATCTCTGGTTTTGCACTAGATATGCTGCGTCAGCAATCTTTGAAGGGGAGGGGTGTAGTAGGTGTTAGGAAAAAAATAATAAGGAAAAAAAACAATCTTAAGGCTTTCCGATTCTCGCTAATAATAAGATGGGTCTTTTTGACAATCTACGGTGACTCATTCCTACTCGCACAGCATCCACATGGATATTTTTCCATTTGTTAGGGGAAATTTATAAATAAAACCTTAAAACAGTCGGCATTATGAAAATGCTAATGTATTTGCATGTTATTAAGCATGTGCTCAGTAGATCTATATATTTATCATTAATTCAAGTGTTCAACGGGCTTATGAATCTCGTAGGTGTTTTTATTTTTCTGTGAATTGGAGTCAACCACTGACTAGAACCTCACTCTACACAAATGACTACATGACCTCAGTTCTTCCTATTCTCTAAGGCTATGTTCACACTTGTGTTGTTGAACATATAGATAAACCTTCCATAGGACAAAAAAATAACGTAGCAGACTGCATCTTGTTTTTCACTATAAATACCGGAAGCATAGACTTCTGTACATGGGGAACAGAAAGAACCAAAGACCTTCTGTTTATTTGTTTCCCGCAATGCAAGTGTGAACTAAAGCTTAACATGACGATGACGCGTTTTAGGCAAAAGAAATATCAATAGCTAGTAGCTATTAGACCTTAGCCCTACTAAGGGCATGTGATTTATCTTTTGCCCGAAACGCGTCAGCTGTTTAGTAGGGATAGTTATGTCGCCCACTTTTTAATATGTTTCAATAAAAGAAAGTTTTATTGTTTACGGAGCTGAGACCCAAAATCTTTTCAAGTCATCTTAGTTTTTGCTGTGATCCAGGCTGTCTAGTCTCGAGCCTCGATAAAGTCAATGGGATTCAGCTGTATTAGACAAGTCGCTGAGCTGTGAAGGAACTTCTTTGAAAATGTAAACTTACAATGTCTGAACCCTGGTCTCAAACATGGCCGCTGACCAGCTATTTTCCCTGACATCACACCCACAATGTACTCTACATCATCACTTCTGGCTCAATGGGTCCGTTAGCATTGGAGGACAAATAGCCAATCCAGGAAGTGTCAAGGCTCTCTGAAGAGGTAAGTATATGTTTATTTCCATTTTTGCTAGGAAGATTTTCCCAAAAATTTGCTAAGCAACGGATCAGAAAATTATTGACTTGACTTGCAACGCCAAGATCCTAGGTTTGAATCATTGCTTGTTGTCTCCTAATTTTTCGATCTGGGTGAAGGATGGAGGAGAAACTTTATAAATTACAAGTCAATCAGTAACATAATGTGATAGGCAGTCAGCGAATGATACTAAAATAATAAAACATAAGCTTAAACTATATCGCATATATAAATTAAATATCTGCTTATACCCGATTACATGGCTCATTGTTTTATCTCACATTATTTTTCAGTGCAACCAATTATAGGATTTCCCAAGTGCATAGTTTAGAAGAACAAACCTATGTTGTTATATTAGACCCCAAGACACATAGTAACAATTTTTGGGGTACTCAGTTTTAAGCTAATCATATAATCAGCTTTACATTTCCCTACAGCGCCACAACAGGTGAAATTATATCTCACAAGTGCCAATGAAATTATTTGGCAATCACGAAAGGATATATTGGGTTTTCTAGAGAGGGACGAATTGCTGCTTCAATTCAGATGAATTTTATAAAATATCTCGTAGCTATTGTGGTCATTCATTCTAGATCTTAGGGAGGGTGGAGGGGACAAAGGAAAATAGAAAAAAGTTTTAAAAAATAGTAGTTATCAGTGATTTAGAGGACTAATAGTTTAGGGTTATTTACCAATTTTTAGGGTTTGGATTGAATACATTGGGTCTTGGTTTTTTGACAAAGCTTCAGCAAAGCAAATCTTAGATGATTCTTTGAATTGAGAAGAATCATATGATCATCATGATCCATCATGTGATGCAGAAAGTCATAAGCTCATGATGATTTGAGCCCAAAATGGCTCAAAAAATGGAATTCATTACATGACCCTTTTTCGGAGCTGTTGATTTGTGGAAAGAAATCACATGATATACCATGTGACCGCGAATACCAGGAAGAACTTTTATTTAAAGCTCACCCCCATGCCATAATGTTCACTGCGCATGCCATTGCTAGCCCATCGACAGAGGGCAGCATGTGACCTAAAGTCTATGTGCATAAGGCCTAAGACCAAAGAAGATTTAAAAATATCCCATTCCTTCACCGGAGCATTGTGAATAATCTAACTGGCCAAAGATTATAAAACATAGGTATCAGTTTATATAATTTACAGCAGACTCGACAGTCATTGGCGCTGTGATGTCATCAACTCAATCTCATCTGCGGTTTGCTCAGTTCTGAGTATGGCTTACCTACTAGAAGTCTTCATTATAAAAATATAGTAACCCATGACCAGGATTACTGTAAAGAGACGTGTTTGTACAGATGAGCCCACCTTTACTTTCGGTAGAATTTGGTTTGGGACTCTCATAAAACAAATTCAATACAGTTTAGCAACGTTCTAAAAAACCCTTAAAAAGCTGGAATTTACAACACAGCCGACAGCTAAAGACATATAGACGCATATATAGTCTTATGGCAGAGTACACAAAAATGATGCTCTTTAGAAGCGGTTTTACAGGGACATAAGGAAAGGTTAGGAAGGACAAATTCGTAATTTGACAAAATATAATTCAATACCAAACTTAAATAAATAATAACATAACCAAGACAATTCTAGGGAAAAATAATCTATATTCACCCATGACAGTTATAGAATTAGTCTAACCATCTTCTGAACCCTTCACCATGCCAGTTATTTAATATGAGGCTGCATAATGGTTCATCAGCGACATTTGTGACAAATTGAAAATTTTTTTAATACTCAAAAATAAAATTCAAAAGGAAAAAAAAAAACAAGAAGAAGAAAGAAAAACTAATACATATAAAGGAACGGTATAAAATCAATACAGCTGCAAAGTGCTAAAGTTTCCAGGAATAACCAATCACAGCATTATGTTGCATTCTTATTTTCTCTAAAAGAATGAAACATTGTTACATACAATCGGGCATATTTATCAGAGGCCCTGAAATAATCGCAAATGCTAGCTTATTGCTAGCACTTGCGATTATTTGCCCCGATCCGCCACCTTCACGCCACCTTCGGCGCACTCGCTGCAGGCCCTGCCTGGCGTAGGACAAACGCTGCGCAGCCGGCTGCCCCGATACATCAAGAGGCAGAAGCCTCTTGATGTATGCCGTTGCGAAGAAGCAGCGGCGGGGCTATCATACGCTGATAAATATGCCCCAATATCTCCACTTTATATCTTGACTTTTTTTTTCTATTCATGAGGTCTTAAAGTGTTTTTTTGGAACTGTGGGGGTCCAACTCTCAAAACCCATAAGGATGACCATTGGACCAATGTCTCATTGATTGTTTACCCAAGCACAGTGCCATACACAGGATTGTGGCTGTTCCTGGTAGATGTGGTACTTGCTGGAGTGACAAGGTGTCTTAAATCCAGCCCACTGAGAAGGAGTTGGATCCCCACCAATATAAAATGGACATGCTATATAGGACTTATATTGAGGAAATACCATTAATTGGTGGAGAGGAAGCTCCAGCCCTAAATTCCACATACATGAGTGCCAGCTTTCAACACCCATGTATTTAAGAGCACTTTCAAAACTTTTAAAGTTCCTTCAAGGTTTCTTAAACATTAACGAAAGACACCGAAGGGATCATCCTTCTTTACTAAGAAGCTTGGTTCTGGTACTGTATATTCTGGTACCGTTTACAGGCAGTAAATGTCAAACCATTAAATAAAATTAGATTTGTGGAGGAGGGGGGCACACAATTCTCATACAACCCAGGACCCATAGCATTTTTAATCCTCCACTGCCTGGAAGATTCCTCACCCCTGCTATGGGGAACAAGTGCATGGTGGGTACTTTTTATTCTGTGTAATTTGCAGTACAGGTCCACTCTTGTACAAGGCGTCGGAGCTACAATATTACACTTGACCAATGAACAAGTAGGGAGCTCTTTTTGGAAGAACGCAACCATAATTTTGTAATCCTTTGCAACTGTCTCAAGATTAAGATTACCCTTTAAAAGGGTTATATAATAGAGAGCCATAAACTATGTCTGGAGTTACAACATTTTTTTATAGAGAACTTTTCCACGCTGCCACCATTGCATCCAAGCTATTGATCCAAGGGCAGTTAAAAATTTTTGTACCATGTGCCAGTTATTAGTGATGTTAGTTCCAGCATGTAATATGCTAATCAGGCTCTCTTGTGTTTGATGGATGGTGTTAGGATGTCTGCTAGGACTGCCCATTTGACAGTAACAAGTTTAAACTGATTGCTTGTAAACGGTAAGCTACTGATAGAGATGAGCGGGCCTGAACATCCCGTTCGGTTTGAGTGCGCCGTGCATGACCCGGACATATTGTGGGATTGGCTGGCAAGAAGCGTATCCACCAAATTAACGCCCCTAGCTACCAGCCAATATGTCTGGGTTGGGTGGTGCACACTTGAACCCACTTGAATCACTTATCTCTAGTTACTGGCAAAATTCCAATTTATGAATTCACAAAGAAATGGTGGAGGTGGTGGAGGGTCCTCTTTAAAAAGATGCTGAGCTACAATATTGGCCACAGTCCATGGACAATATGGTGTGGTTTCTAGAGGAAATCCTTTAATTGTCTTATAACAATAAAAACTTCTTCTTCTTTAACTTTTCTAGCAACTCAACAGTCTTTCAGAAGAATCTGTGATTTGTTTTAGTAATCTCAGTAGAAGGCATACAAGTGTATTAGCAGAACCTTGTCATAGAACATTGCACATGGTCGTCAATAAAGCTTTGTCTTCTGTAACACCCTTACACATATAGCTTACTATATACAGCCTTCAGATAAGGTTCTACGGCAGTTGTGATCTAATCACGCGTCAGGCTTGTATTGAGTAATGAACATATGTATACATAATATATAGATATGACTTAGTACTAAAATCGTCAAACCGTCCTCACGATGGCCGATGAGTTTCTTGACGAGTTTAGGCACCAATGATTCCTAATGGATGAAGTCACCTAAATCACAAGACGAATTTAAGGTCTAAACATTAGATTTGGCGTTCACAAAACAGTTGAGCCCACTGCTTTTCTCTCCTGACTGACCCACCTCTATTTATTAAAAAATACAATTTTTTTATAAATTTATTAAACTATTGGCTAAACTTTTATACTACATGCCTTAGGATATAAGGATCCTTTACATTAACCACAGAGCAAACCGTGCGAATCTGGACAACAAAATGAAGTCATATTTTTTTTTTAAAACCAACACGAGCAGAACGTCTAGGCCTTGAAGACACAATGAAGGGATGTATTGATGCAGAGTATGGATCACAAGAAGCCCACAAACAACCAGTGTTCTAGAATTTGTTCAGGCAAGAAAAAGTGTTTCATTACATTCTCAAAGACCTTGAGATTATACATTTTTTTTCTGCTATCCCTAAAGTTGATCCAATTAGATTCCGCTTCACTAGAAGCCATGCAATAGACATTGGTATTATTGATGGTCAAATGGGAAAAAAAACTGTGAGGTTAATTAAAAGACAGCAAAAATCGGTTCACATTTTTGCAGTGGAAATATCGTATATACATAGGACATGCAGATTTAGTCTTTGCAATGAGGATCTGGTCTTAAAGAAAACATGTCATTGTAATAAATCCAATGAGATCAAAATACAGGAAAGCAATGGCTGCAAAAGTATAACTTGAATCTGTAATATAAATTCATAATTCTCATAATGGCATGGAAAGTGGAAGGAAAGATCCAAAACAAAGTGATCTATGTGTCATGGAAGCAGATAATGTAAAAACTTAGATTAAATAAAGCTACAAAACAAAGGAGTGCAAAATATGTTAGATGGACCCCCACCAGGAAACATCAACTATAGTAGTGGTTCCCAACCTTTTTTGTACCGGGGACCTGTAGTTTACAAGTGAATTTTTGGTGGTGGTGGGGGTTACCTGAGGTGCCGCAAGAGGAGGATAAGGCAAGAGTGGCAGATGACTGAAGATGTGGTGGAAGTGCCTTTGTTGACTTTCTACTCCACACATTGCTCACAGTAGTAACTACCACTCTCCGATACTGTGGGGGAGCTTCCCCAAAATTACACCTTTGCTCCTCAACAGGGTCAACAGGCACTTCCACAAGTTCAGTCAGTGGCTGTTCCTGCCTCATCCTCCTCATGTAGCCCAAGACTAGATGATCCCCGTGTTGGCTGGGGAAAACATGATGGTCTCATCATCCACGTGACCATTGGAGCGCGACAAGTTTAAGAGCCTGGGTCGTCACCTCTTGGCTAGGCCCATAGAGCAACGTAAAAGCAATACTCCATTATCTCTCATGGTAAAATACACAAAATGAAAGAAATAAAAGAAAATGATAAGTAGGGCAGATGAGTCGCTGGTTACAAGTATATTGGATCTCCTCTTTGTAATTAAGGATATTAAGCAGAAATGATTTGGAAATGTGTACTCAAAGAAAAAAAGTTACAAAAAAAAGTTTTTAATGTTTAAAGTAAAGGAAGACACACATATGTATATGAATTTATATGCATGGAAGTTTTAGTGCTAAAGAGTTTATATATATATATTTATGTATAGTTTTTATTTTTACATTCTTTTTGTATGATTGCGCCATCTAAAATATTTCTTGATATAGATATTAGGATTCTATAGATTTTAAAAAGTCTTTTTTGGGATGGTTTCAGTTTATTACAGTGCTGTTCATATGTACAGATAAGAGGCATCATAAATTTGAAGCATAACGTGGTTTGTCTGTGTCCGTTTCTGTAGTTGGTCCCGTGGAGGTGGAATCCTTACTAGACACTGGAGCTGATGTTGATGGTGGAGTTGGAGCACCAGCTCTTGCTGGAGGTAGAGCTCCAGAAGACATCTGGCGGAATAGGGCAACCCGTGGAGGGACATTGCTCCGACTTCCCGATTGAGCACCTGTAGCTTGCACATTTGATACGGGCTGAGGCAGGGACGCCAATGACTCCCCTACAGTTGGATGTGGCTTTACCACAAGAGTAGAAACTTCATGGGGTAAGGAAGGCTGTGAAGCAGAGAGAGGCCTCACATCTCTTGTTAGATTAGAGTTTGGTAGAGCTTGGGTGCTCTTATGAACTTCATTGATCAGCGTTGCTCCAGACGCTGACTGTTGTTGTTGCTGCTGTTGCTGTTGCTGTTGTTGCATTAGAGATAACTGTGATGCAGTTGGGGAACCATAATGAAATGTTCGGCCTGCCAAAGGACTCTGTACAGAGGGACTACCCACAGCTGAAGTAAAGGACGGTGAGAACATAGCAGCTTGCTGTGGTGTCTGTGGACTTGGTGTTGGAGACTGTAGGTTTCCATGAGAAAGACTGTTTGTAGTATAAACAGGTGGAGACTGGGTCCTCATTCTCAGCGATGTGTTGGTACTAGAATTGAGAGCTGGCATTTGTTGGTAGCTAACTGAGGGAATCCCTTCTATCATCTCCCGGTCTTGTTTCACAATCTGCTTCAGTATCTCGCTCTCCTGGTTGTTGAATACTCCTGTGTTGAGGTCCTTTTGAAATCGTTGCTGGAGAATAGAGTTCTTCTTCCCTGTTGGAAAATAGGATGGTTTTAATATATAAAAAAAATTAAAAAAAAAGGTAAGCAGCACTACTAAAACTAAAAACATCTTCTAAGATAAAATGAATATTCACTACAAGAGAAGACAAATATGGACATTAAGGGGAAAATATATTGAACAATTTCAGATATTTAGGCACTTTATTTGATTTCACTCACTGGGTTGCAAAACATGATAGATTAATAGGTAAGTAGGATAATATATAGATCGATAAATAGAGGATCAATGGATGAATAATAGATAGAAGGATAGATAGATAGATAGATAGATAGATAGATAGATAGATAGATAGATAGATAGATAGATACTTTAGGAAAATGAGAACGGCACACCAAACAACAGAGTAATGGCGGGTGCAAGCACAATAGGATCGGGCCACGGATCCTCCAATGATATATTCCAAGAAGTTAGGCAGCACTCCAGTTGTAATGTGCAAAAAAAGTGATAGATAGATTGCTTTCAAATACATCATTTCCTTCTGGCTACATAGAAATATAATTGTCTAAGATTTGCAACTGAAATCTGAAAAATAGGCTGAGCAGAACTTCACAGAATCACTTTCCATCAAATACTACAATTTATACAGATTTTAAAAACAGGAGATGTTGACCCACTTCTGCTTCATGTAAAGAAAATGGGTGGATCCACTGTGTAACTTATACATGCAAGCCTCTTGGTTGCATAAACTTCTTTTCACCCTAAACTTTATCATTTTTCCATGGATAGAAGTCCCTGAATAATATGTTAAAGGAGTTGTCAGAGATCTTAAAAAAAATCTCAAATTGGCCGGTGGGGAGGGGGGTAGGGAGGTTTCTGTACAAAATAAATGAAACACCACTTACCTTTTCCGGTACTCCCAGTGTCCCGCACCACCTCCCTTCTGTGCCGTGCTCCTGTTTGTTTACAGGGGCACAGCACATTGGCTCCGACAACTTCTGGCCGCCTGGTACACCCACCCTGTGCCAGCACCTGACAGGGAACGTTTGAGTGTGCCAGGCAGCTGGAAGTTGTCTCTGTTTAATCCATTCTCCCTTTAAACCCTTCATGCATAATGAATATATATTATACATTATATACGCTATATGTATATACATAATATATCTATATATACATCTATATATCAATATATCATTACTAAAATAAAAGGTGTATGGAGAGAGTTCATAGACTGAGCTCATTACATACAGGGCAGGTGTTTGCTGTATTATATAGCTGTTATACCTCCATTAATTGCTGCAATTGGTGCAAAATAAAGTTATAAATATATTAGCTATTTGTATCCCACATTTCTTGTCTCTGAAAACAAACATATATGGAATCATGTATCTTAAGTTTTTTTTTATTTCCCTTTTAAATTTGCTACTTTTTTGCCTCGTTTACATATCTGTGCCAAAATTGGCAACTTTTCCACTTGCCTAGCAAAGTTCACATCTCCAGCCTATTTCAATGCTGAACCAGATACATCTTTAGAATCCAGATTGGATGTATAAAAAAGTTTTCCACAAATAAACTCTAGTTCTGTGCATAGGTAAGAGTTTAGAAGGGGTTCCAGAAGAAGACTTCCAGAAGAAGCCAAAAACCCGGACAAAACAAAAAAGACACAGATAAATGTCTTGACTAAAGATAAAATCTTGATAATGGAAAAAAAAAATCACATTACTGCTTTTTTTGCCATTGCAACCAAAAAAATATTGCATACAAAGTGATCAAAAGATTGTATTGTTCTCAAAACGATATAAATAAAAACATCAGTTCGTCGCTTAAAAAACACCATATTCACAAACTGAATTATGAAAACTTATGGGTGACAGAATGTTGCGAGGCAAAGACATTTTGTTACCATACTGACCCTACAGAGAAAGCCTGCAAATAGTTACTCAACTTGAGATTTTTTCTATCAATTTCACCATCACTGGATTTTTTTTCCAACTTTCCAGCTCATTAAACAGAACATTATAAACCTTTCATATGGTTGAGTAAAGCCTCATGCACATGACCATTTTTGGCGAGTGTAACTGGCCGCACAAGCCTTGGCTGGCTCATGGCTGTCATTGACTTTCATTATACGTAGTCATGATGTAAAATAGAGCTGGTTCAGCTTCTGCTCATATAGATAAACGAAGTAAGATAGCAGATGGACAGCACTCCGTATAGGGACGGTGCTCCGGGTAGGGCATGTGCCTAGATAAGTATTAAAGAAGATCCCGGCACTCGTCAGCTCAATGCAAAACAGATTTTATTGTAAGTACAACTGGATACAGTGGTTTATAAAAGAATAGATGGAACTTTGGGTACAGACCTCTATAGAAAAACAACAGATAGAAATAGTGTTTTACACTATCGCAGCAACCATCCTTATGCCACCAAGAAATCTGTGCCCAAATCTCAGTTCCAAAGGGTCTGTAGGATTGTATCAGATAGGAATACGAGAGAAGAGAGATTAGATGAGATGGAGTCCAGGTTCCGTGACAGAGGTTACCCTATACATCTACTGAAGGAGGTGAGGGACTCAGCAGTTGCAGGTACCACTAGACCTAGGGTACAAGCACAGAAGAGGATCACGTTCAGTCACCAATTTCACCCCCTAAACAGAAATATTGACACCGTAATCAGGAAACATTGGCACATTCTTCGTACATCATATCCCGACGTAGAGGAGTTTCAGAATTCACCTTTAATTTGTAATAAAAAAGCTCCAAACTTACATAACAGATTGATACGAGCTGACACAGGTAGCATACAAAGATTACCTAAACAAATATTCCTAGCGACACAGAAGAAAGGCACTTTTCCATGCTTGAACTGCTCCGAGTGTACCAACGTACTCCGTGGAGATACATTGTATCATCCTCACACTGGACAACCTTTCAAGTTACAGGGATATTATACGTGTAATTCACAAAATGTGATCTATTCTATCAAATGCCCCTGTGGGTATTTGTACATAGGGGAAACGATACAACCTGTTAAAACCCGTATCAACAAACATAAATCGACAATCAGATGCAACAATAGGCTATTACCCATCCCGTACCACTTCCATGAGAGGAAGCACTCCATATCTCAGCTTAAATTTCAAGTGGTCGAGCAGATCGAAGTTCCCCGAAGAGGGGGAAATATTAAAAATCTTCTTCGTCGCCGTGAGGCGTACTGGATACACACTCTGGGGACTTTGGAACCGCGAGGGTTAAATCGCGATTACGATCTAAGTTTTTTCTCATAATCACCATCTGTAACTTAACTTATATCCTTCTACCTGTTGTTAATCTTGTCCATATGCATAGCTTATTTTGTTTTTATCTCTCTTTCAGAAGCGCAACCAGAATGAGGAAAATACCTGAAGCCACGACGTCACACCACGGAGGATTCCGGTAGGATGTGACGTCGGTGGGCAGGGCTTAGTGTATCATTTTGTATTTAAGTTTGTTTTGTCCGGTGATTAAATGTGGTTGATAAAGGCTCGTGTGTGGAGCCGAAAACGCGTTCCCATTGATTGGTCACCCTGCCCAGCATGTTGTAAGTTGTACTTACAATAAAATCTGTTTTGCATTGAGCTGACGAGTGCCGGGATCTTCTTTAATACTTCTGCTCATATAGAGGCACGGCTTATTGGCTCCTTGTGGAGATGGGAGGAATGAAGAACGCTCACCCTTCCCATCTCCAATGGATCACAAACTTCCCCTGGTTTGCAGTCATGTGAAGCACACGCTCATGGGCACATAGCATAAATGAGTGATGCACCCAACTTGCATCGCACTCACAGCGGGTACTGGCTGGAACGTGTCCAGCCCAAATGCTGAGCAACTGGAACTGAACTCAGCTTATCAGTTCAGTTCCGATGGTCAGCCTCAGGGAATGTGCGAGGTAAAAAATAGAAACTGCTGAGAGCATGAAGAAAGCAGTAGCCTGAGTGCTGAGTAGTGGCAGAGAAGGGAATGATTTGGTAACCTCTGCTTTCACATAAAAGTTGATATTTCTTATGGTATTAAATTATTTGACTAATGTCAACAGGATTGGTCATAAAAGTATATAATGAGGGATCTCTTCGAATGATGCTGTGGTCACGCAGCTCCTGTCCTTCTCTAAATTGTAGAAATTGAATGAGCAGTTGTGTGTTAGCCAGACCGTTGTGATCATACTTTATACTGTTACCGCATTTAGTCACTACAGTGAGGTAAAGAAGTGATATCCCTAGTAAGTTTTGATGCATAGTCCACGACAATGTAATACAAATAGAGATGAGAGGGCCCAATGGTCAGTTTCGCTGCTTGAATGCTTAACGTGGACACATTGCCGGATTGGTGGCCAAACAGCCCCCATGGCCGACCACAGCCATTGCTAGTAGAAAGGGACTTTAATTTTCCAGATTGGCCACCAATCCAGCAAAATATCTGGATCAGGCGGCCGAGCACCACCATATGGTTGGCTCATCTCTAAATAGGATCACTGCAATTCTCAAAAACATGTTAGATGTCTATACAATGTCTCTCCCAAGATTCCATAGAGTTGTAGGAGAAGAGAAAATGCTTATCCTTTATGGAAGTTTATGTCTTTGTTGCATGGATGTTTATATCTGTTAGATAAGTGGGATTTTGTCTGAGTGATCTTTCATTGTCAGAATGGAAAAAACCTGGAACAGTCCTATTTTTTTGTCAGAAGCTCGAGTTAGGGTTAGCATAGTGGTAAAAGCAGCATTGGAAATAAGTTAAATACATTTTATATTATTTCTGGGCTATGGGGGCACATGAAAATATTACTTATTTTCAATAACCCCATTAACAATAATAATAATAATAATGATTCACGATCCTGGCACCGTGACTGTGGTAATCTTCTTATATTTGTTATCCATGGCCTCCTTCTTTCTAATATCAGCTTTTAAAAATAATCTGATGAGCCAGAAGGGCTTTGGGTGGTGTTACTAGAGCCCCCTCCCTATCTTTCCCCTCCCTCTCTTTGTTGTAATCCCATGCCAGCATGGAGTTTTAACACACAGGGGGGGGGCACATGAAGGGGCTCTGGAAACGCCCCCCCCCCCCAAAGCCCTTCACACTCTTTAGAATAATTCTAAAAGTTGAGTTTAGAAGGACAGAGGCCATGTATAATAAATATAAGAAGATTACTACAGTCCCGGTGCCTGGATTTATGAGTAAGTGTCCCTGGTTTATCATGATGGGTTTTGATGATAGATTTTCTTTGAGTGACCAAAAATTCTTATTAACTTCCACCGTCACCAAAGGAAAAAAAAAAGTAACAGGTCCTGTACATCAATTATGCTAAAAAAAAGATAAACCATAAAAATTCTACATAATTGATATTAATCACTATTATTCTATCACATTGGGATAAATTGCAAAATCAGTAAAGTTTTTTGTTTTATTCCCTCCCACAAAGTACTGATGAATGTTCATTAATGATATGTGTGTATCCAGAATAGTGCAATAAATACAAGTCCTCATACAGTTAGGCTTCGTGTAGAACATGTGCGGTGTGTGGATACAAGCCATATGTCGGCCTGGCCCCATGGACTGCACACCTTGTAGAGGACGGTAGTCTGAACATTATTTCAAAATATGATGCAAGTGCTTCTTGTCTGCCGCCCCGGACCAAAGTGACAGAAATGTATTAACTGTTACAGTCCAGCCAGCAGACGAGAAGTCCTTGTATCATGTTTTGAAACAATGCAAGTGTGCAGTCCCTAGGCCAGGCCGAAATATGGGCCCATATTCACATACTGTACATGATCGTGTGCAGGACACATTACATTGGTGTAAAAATCAAGAAATCACCGCTACATAAACGGGAAACACCTAAACTAGTTAACGTTATAACTGGCCAATCATAAAGCTGTTAAGCTGAAAATATTTTACTAACCAATGAAGGGATTTTATGAAAGTAAACAAAAATGTGACATGGGATCCATTGATGGTGGCTGACTCAATGGCAAGTGCCCAACATTTCCACAATGAGAAGGGGCAAATTTTGTATTTCGGGGACCTTTACTCAAATTCTGACTGGATGTACTCTCCTTATGTAAGGATCTGCAGTGAATGGCACAGCCTTCTTTTAACAAATGAGTTGATGATCAAACCAAAATTATGGAATGGGAAGGGGATAAACATCCCACAATGCACTAATGTTCCATGTAGTTAGTGAGGTGGTGGGTTTGACAGTGTCATTTTAGCCTTTGGTATAAATATATTTAAAGTTGGTGTCACTTTTGCTTCCATGGTAAGCTAGATTTTTCAAAATGAAGATTTCCATGTATTTCAAAAACCAGAGTCCTAAAGATTCTAGATCCAGTCATTTACATACAGTCTTCAACCGGTTTGGCTTATAAATCTTGTAGATATTTTACGTTGTGCTTAGTGAAGAGATCTCACACATTCCAAGTTCCGCTACAAATCTGGAATATAAAGTAACATTTCAAAGTCTTACTAAGGGGCATAACTACAGTGGTAGCAGCCATAGCAACTGCTATGGGGCCCACAGTATTAGGGGGCCCCTTCATCTGACCTGACTCACTAAAGAGTGGAGGATGTACACCTATTTACATTATGCTACAGCATAATATGTATATAACATATATGTGATGTGTATGTGCTGTATGTGTATAAGGTGTATGGTCTGTATATATACTGTATGTGTGTATATATGTTGTATGTATGTATATGGCACTATATTTTTGTGTACAGGCTCTATATGTGTGCACATGAGTAGATAATTGTGTGATTGTAACTCACATATGTGAGTATACAAATATGTATATTTTTTAAGTTGGAAGGGGGGCCCCATTCTGAAACCTGCTATGGGGCCCAGCCTTTTCTGGTTATGCCTCTGGTCTTACTGTCTATAACAACACACACAAAGTTATGGCTACCCAGATCTCCAGGGCTACTACCTAAAACCATTTTCAGCTTTGTATGGTTATAACTGCTCACAGATTTCCTTTAACTATAAATAATTAAAACTAAGCAATGGTGGGAAAATTGTCCTAATTTAAAGGGGCAGTGCAGAATTATTAAAAAAATTTTTGCCTTAATCCAAAAAGTGTGCAGCACCTGACTATGGACTGTGTTTGCAGCTAAATTCTCATTATGATCACCTCTATAAATTTATGAAAGTCCTATATGTCTGCTACCCGAAATCTTTACACCGTAGTCCAGATTTTGGATTGTTCCTTCTAAAAACTGAAGAAGACAGGAAAATGTGGAGGACATGCACAAGTTAGAAGGAAGTGCTCATGGACACTTAGTCCTTCATTAATGTTATTGAGGAAATGATGGAATGCATAGAATTATAATGATGACCACCTAGAGCATGAGACATCTCCAACCTTCCGAACTTCTGAAATGTCCAGTTCATAGGGGTGTAGTCAAATTTCGATTAAAATTCGACATGTTAAGAACATATCACAAGTTTTGAATGGTAGGGGTCTGGTTACTGAGAACCCTATTGATCGCAGAAAGGCTGGGGCAGAAGTGCTCAGTTATTTGCCCCCTCCTTTGTCAGTACTGATTTCCTCTCTACAAAGAGGAGTATTATGGGCTTTCTCTTCTGCTATAAAGGAAAGGAACATAACAGATGGTAACTAGTTATGAGCGGACCCGAACCAAACTGATCCCAAACTTCTTTGAAGTCGGTGGGCCTGGGCTTGATCCGGCTAAACTACCATGGTTAAAGCACACGATCAAAGACGTGAATTCCTTAGCGTTTAGATGTCACTGGCGACTTAAACAGATGTTCCTGTTTGGTGTCCCGGTTCGGTACATGAACCAGGAACGGAACAGGATTTTAAAATTCAGATTAGCCTGAACTTTTACGAACCCAAATTTTCAAGGGTCCACTCATCACTAATGGTAACCTTCCATACATTGAAGTCTGTTGGGTTTGGAAGTGAATAGAAGACCCAGTTCGCCTTTTGTTTTTTGTTTCCCTTTAGCTCTCGTAAAACAGGGTTTGTAATGGAAAGCAATGATGCAGGTGTGAACTGGGCCTACACAGGTGTAATTTTGTGTGAAACCAGTCTTATTATGATAATGTAGAAGAACTGGTATGGGGTACATTGATAAAACTCATGCATGCCATAATATAGTGTCTGGTTGCCATATTTTGCATGTTTTCCATTGCGTCCAACATTTTCTATGCCACAAAACAGTCGACCTACCTATGCTTGATCAGTCGTACATTGTAAAGGGGCTTTTCTAATGGAGCAAAAAGTCACATATCAGACATTTTAATTATTTTTGAAACATTTTATGCATCACTGAGCATGCTCCATCGTACAGCATTTGCTCCATGTACAGTAAACATATATCCATGCACTTGTCAGGGACTTGTCAAAAAAAACTTTGTTTAGTTTAAGTTTTGCCGACAACATGACATGTTGCCCTAAATTATTGTGTGGTCCTAACTAAAGGAATATCAATCCCAGGTTTACGCATTCCCATAGAATTCCCCGATTCACTAAAATACAAAATCCATGTGAATCCATTTTTTTTTTGGTTTGTAGCCTATGTTATGCTACCATAACTCAGGTGGACTTAACATTCCAGATCACAGGTTCCTACGCAATCACTTCACACTTGGGGCAACCACATTGCAGCGTGGGAAATATGCATGCAAAGGATAAAAATACAGTAGCATTCCTAAGGTTTCCTTAGCGTAGCATAAAATAGGCTTCGTGAAGACCTTGGAGTGGTTAGTATTCCTGTCCGATTTAGTCGTAAGTTGGTAGGATATAAAAAAAATATCAAACAGAAGCACATCAAAGGTTGCAACGTGAAGGAGAACGGGTGGAGAGTGCAAAGAAAAGGTGACATACCACAGGACAAAATGGGAAGAAGCAGAAGTGGTAGTTTGGTGGTGAAAATGCTCACAAGTTTTCACCAACTTTCAGCAGAACCATATCTAGCCACACACAAGATCATGCTGTTGCATTGTATTCAGGTCACAGAAAACCTCCGACTACCTACTAGGCATTCAAGCTTGCAGAGAAATCTCACTTATTTTCTAAGGAGAACAGTACAACTAAGAAGAAGCAGAGTACTAACAGGAGAGTAGAGACAGCGTTTATGTAAGAAAGCGTTAACAGAAGAAACTAATGCTTTTCGGCTATTGCTTGAGGAAGACAAAAACAAACCTGAATTTCTTTTCCAGGTCCTCTCTGAAGCCTGAAGTATGAATGGCAATAAAAATAAAACATTGTAAATATAATAATTTTTTTTTTCAGGAGTATAGAATTCAAATTTTTTATTTTTTTTTTGCTTTGTTACCATTAGTATTTTCAAATTTTCAGGGATGAACGTGGATAACGTTTGGGAGAACATAAGGATAAAGGTGACATGATGGAAAACGGTATTTCTATTTTAAGTTTAGAAAAGTTGCAAAAATTTTTTTTTTGTTTGTACCCCGATGGTGTTGTTGAATTTATATGTGCCTATGGTACACATAAAAAATGTCTGGTTCCAGGTATCACAACTCTCAATGTGAGGCGTCATGTGCCGTTACTACATCTGTGGGTGAGCGCGGCTCACGCTGTTGATGTCCTTCGGAAATGATAGCCGGCGCCATAAAGACCATCATTCGACATGTTCCTGGTGCGGTGATGCCTCATGGTGCTCACACCACACAGTGAGCGTGCCCAATGGGAGTCAAAGAGGGCCATTAATTAGCCGTAGTTTGTGCTTCTAGCTCATAGCTCATCCAATCCTTTGCCTTCCTTGGTCGAACCGGATGGACATGTGTCTTTTATCAACCATATAAACTATGAATCTATGAAACATAGTCGTGTGCATGAGGACTAAGGCTAAGTGTAAATGTTCCTGTGTCAGTAGGTTTTCCATTCATTATGTTCACAAACACATTCAACGGAAAAGGAAATGTATGACCACTGTACAAATGTTTATGAAAGAATGAAAAAAACGGGATACAGCAATTACACGTTTTTCGATCACGCCTCCTTTTCTTAGACAGTTAGGACAGTGCAAAATGGCCGTGCTTAGTTTGTCAGGCCATGTGTTCAACACTACTTTGCATCTTTTTCTCCACCTGGTACACAAAAATATTTTGCGCAAATGCTGCCCTCTCAAAGAAAAAGGAGTGACATAAATTAGGCGCACCAAGGCAAGGGTCAACATGGACAGTGTGAAAAATGCTGTTCTTGATACATGCTCCCTACTGTGTCTTTGTCATCTACTGTGAGTCACTGCTACCCTGTGGGACTATAGTCTCTTACTATATTCATTCTATCAATACAGGGAGGAAACATCCACACGCCCCATATATGGTTCATAATTCACAGACTGAACAAGAAATTTTTGTTCACCATAAAATGGATAAAAAATGTCAGTTTTTCACCTACTTTAATTACCATATTTTCCAGACTATAAGGCGCACATAAAAGCCTAGGATTTCCTTAGAAATCCAAAGTGCGCCTTATAGTCCGGTGCGCCCTATGTCCCCGCTACCGGAGACCGGAGACAGCAGATCTCCAGCGGGAACTGCAGACCACGTGGCACGAACAACTTCTGCCGCGTCGGTCTGCAGTTCCCGCTGGAGATCTGCTGTCTCTGGTAGCGGGGATATATGTAAGTAGGGTCCACTGCCCTCCTCCACCTGAACGGACCCCCTTTCCCGGAGACTGCTCACCTCTTGCCGCTCTCACCTCCGCTCCGTTTTCTGCCACGCCCCCGGACCTCCGCCACGCCCCCGGCCACCCTGCGCCTTATAGTCCGGTGTGCCTTATATATGGAATTTTTCCATAAATAAGGCGTTTTCTACTAATGCGCCTTATAGTCCGGTGTGCCTAATGGCCCGGAAAATACGGTAACAAAGATCAGAAAAGTATATACAGCTTATGTACTACAGAGAGCACAGCGGGGTGAGCTGCTAAAAAATAATTATGAATCTCTTTGACTGTTTTTTTTTTATGAAGGTATCCTTAATTTTACAGAATTTTTTTTTAAGATTGCCTTGTATGAATAAAGAAATCTAATGCAAAAATATGAACATAATATTAACATTCAATATTCCCATACTATACCTAAACAACCTAAACTATTCCACTACAGATAGCTCTTATAAAAGACATTTGTAAATTCTTATATTTTACCGATACTATTTTTTCCATTCCGTAGGAAAGATACCTCAGTAAGTTAACCTGTGTCAGTGCCCTTGTCAGCAGAGCTAATTTATGACTCTCCAGGAGCCCGAAACCTATTTTCTTGGTGCTTCATAAATAAACCACATTGTTGTCTTCTTTCTCCTTTGTGTAATTTGTCACTGATAAAATCTGGATAAATAGATTACTTCAGCAGTTTTCAGAAAATCCTCATCCTCATTTCACAATTTATGGTAAAGGCTTTTACATAGATTTATATAATAAAATAATTGATATTGTTGAGGAAAATCTACCATCAAAACCCATCCTGATAAACCAGGGACACTTAATCATAGATCCAGGCACCGTGACGGTGGTAATCTTCTTATATTTGTTATCCATGGCATTATTAATTCAAAAATCAACTTTTAAAATTATGCTAATGAACCTGAAACGCCTCAGCTCATGCACAGTATAACAGCATGTGTAGCTGCAGCATGGAGGGGCTCTGGTAATTTACCCCAGTGCCCTTCTGGCTAATAATCATAGTTTTAAATGTTGAGAAGCCATGGATAAGAAATATGAGAAGATTATCACAGTTATGATGCAGTATCTATGGTGCCGGATTTTGAAGGTAGATTTCCTTCAATTGAAGGGAAATAAAATCTGTTCCAAGGTAGTTTTTATATACGGATCATACAAAAAAATTATTTTTTTTGTCATATAAGAAAAAAAAAAAAGAAACAGTAGCTTGGATTTTTTTAAACCAAAGAAACAAGTATTTAAAACAAGTAAACTTACATGGGATTCAATTTTGGAGTTGACCCCAAAAACGACAGAAATGTGTGAAACTATATTGATGATAGCCACTGTCATGTAGAGTTTTCAAGGTTATTGGAATTCAAGATTTTCAAACTCTTGAGTTTTTATGCCCCCCTAGGTACTAATGAATAGATGAACAGGTTTCCTTTTTTAGTGCCGGTCTGGGTTCAGGTGGGTCCTGGACATACTGACAAATTGGGGGCCGTGCAGCCAATCTGGCAAATTAGCATTCCCAGACCAGAATTTTAAAGAAACCTACCATTTGCTTTTATGCATTATGAACCAAACATACCTTGGGACTGCTGTAGCTGCACTGATGTTAAATCCCTGAACCGAGTGGTTTTTCTGAAAAAACTATTATAAAATTATGATAATGAGGCTCTCCTAACCCTAATTATGGACTGCTCCAGCCATAAGCCGAGAATACTCATCACTGTGTTGTCCCTAACAGGCAGAAGTAATCAATCGCTGCACCATCCCCCAGCTGCTGTGTATGAATCATCCAGCTCTGGTTCATTATCGTAGTTTTGGGACTATAGGGCGCACAAAAAAAATCATTTGATTTTCTCGGAAATCAAAGGTGTGCCTTATAGTCCAGTGCGCCTTATATATGAACCGTACTTACAGACAACAGCTGCCTTGTATTGTTCACAGGTCTGCCACCTGCTGGTCATTCATCCTTATAATCAGGTGCACCTTATAATCCGGTTTGCCTTATAGTCCGGTAGTCCTATCTGGATAGTTTAGGAAGCTCCATGTGTAATGTGTTTATGTAGGCACCCATCTTTCCCAAGGTCCTGAATTTTATGATTGTTTTTTGAAGAGAACCCCTTGGTTCAGGGATTAAACAAGATATGTTTCTGCATGAGAGTAGCTACAGCTTTTTCAAGGTATGTTTGGTTCACAATGCATAAAAGCAAATGGTAGATTTTCTTTAAAGTTCAGGTTTGCTCTTCTCTACAGTCCACCCCTAATATCAGACTGTATTGCCTGAAAGATACTCAGACTATAGTCCGCCATTCTGTATGGATGTATGTACACATTTATTGCCCATTGAATATCTTGCCTAAATCTTATATAAATAAAAATAATATTTAAAAGAAATAATTTTGCCCTATTTCTGCAACTTACTGCAAAACTTGAATATGAAAGTCAACAAAAAGCCCCTTAAATATGTTTTCTAAATCTATGAACCATATATATTAATCATAAATATGGCAATGTATAGATGAGCCTGTAAATACTGGGGCCTATGACTAGTTACAAAAATCGGATTGTCTCGGGAAAACAAGAAATGTCAAACAAACATCTTAAAAACAAGCGAAATACACAACATATCTAAAAGTAGGAAGTAAGAAACATCATAGACATTGCCGGGGAGAAAACAGAATTAATAATCCTTATGACAATCATCTAGTGCATAAAAACAAATAGAAAAGTAAACCCAAGAAACAAGAATGAATGGGAGCAGGTGCAGTGCAGACACCAAAGTCAAGTCAAGATCATGAAGCCATAGACACAGACTACAGAGACCAGGAGATACTTTGACCAGGACAGAACCTGAAGTAAAAAGATAAATACATAAATCTACTGAAAAGTTAATGGGGATAAGAAGCGCAGGGGAGTAGGCGTCTTCTCATACACTTAGTGGTTATTGGTCGGCTGATGTGGTGACCATGCTAATTTAGTAATTGGTAATGTTTGAAGAAAAAAATGGGCTAATGATAGAACGCTGCCAGAGACAAAACTAAAAAGTTGAGATCTTTTATTGACGTTTCAACACTGGAATGGCGCCTTAGGCCACAAAAATAACAGCAGCAGGATACTGAGACACAATAGTGTGCCTGCATTATACAATCAGTCTCAGTATCCTGGTGCTGTTATTTTTTCTGGCCCGATGATGATGCCATTTCAGGGTTGAAACAAGTGGCCTCACCAATATAATGTCTTAAAGGGATTGTCCACTTTTCAATAAATCTGTTCCATTAGACATGCCTCTGCTTGTATATGTACCTGTACCTTTGCCGCAAGTGGGTGTGGCCTAACTTTTTCACAGACCCAGAAAAAAATGGTCAGAGAACAAAATTAAGCCGCAGTCCATGTGGCTTTTGGCACACATCTCATTGATGTCGGCATTTTTATGGCATATGACTGATTAGTTCCGTCTACCAATTATTTACTTACAGCCGTGCACAACTTTAAAACATCAGGCTGTGCTTTCCGGAGACTGATCTCCGATGCCGACAGTCGTGCTTGCACCAGAATTAGTAAATCCCCCCCCATAATCTACTGCTGCAAGTCCCTTCTTTTATTCAAACCTCAGACATGTAAACAAAGATCCACAGAGAGTTTGCAGACAGCACTAAAGGAAGTGCAGGACAGCTGAATCACTTGATGAACATTCAGGGATTATTATTAAGGCAGTAAAGGTACATGGGCAACCTATATAAAAGAGTCATTAACCACATTAACACTACACTGTACTGATTCCATTACTTTTACTCTGGTATCCCTCTATTATAAGCCCATTTTCCTCCAAATATAATTGATTATCTAGCAATTCAGCTATAGAGGTAAATAGAGGTAAATCTATGAAGGCCAATGGGTCACATGGAAGTCAAAGGAATGGACAACTACTTTGTACTGCAAAATAAAATAGGGGGAAGTATCTGGAGAAGCTGCTGAAGCTCACATCAAAGTGCAAAATTATCTCCATTGACTTGATATACTCACAGAACTGTAGAGTTTGAGGAAGTTTATGAATGCCATTACTATAAAGTAACATTACATATATATGCAAGGCCTTTGCATAAAGGGTTTTTCCTAGAATATTCACTCCTGGTTCCAGTGTTGTGGATCCCATCAGTTTGCTGACATTTCCAACTATTGTGTCACGTCACTGGGGCCTTCTGAGGCCGCTGATTGGCCACTTCGGCCCACCTCGGATTGTCAGTAAACTGATTTGAGACATAGTGCCTGAACCAGAGCAGGGAACTGCACCTTTTTTTTTATTTTGGGTCACATGGCATAACATTCCCTTTCAATACTAATCCATAGCATCAGCCTTCACTGTGTGGTTTCAATTTGCAAAAACCTTCTATGAATTCATATACCACTTGCCCTTCAAAG
Source organism: Engystomops pustulosus (assembly GCF_040894005.1). Taxonomy (NCBI): domain Eukaryota; kingdom Metazoa; phylum Chordata; class Amphibia; order Anura; family Leptodactylidae; genus Engystomops; species Engystomops pustulosus. Next base: position 27,472,544 of record NC_092411.1, on the reverse strand, counting down.
AGTACCACGGCTGAACTCAGGGTCGGCTCCAGGTTTCGGTAGGCCCCTGGGCGACAGAGCCACAGTGGGCCCCTTTTCAGTGATCTCACATGGCAGCATTCAAAATTCAGAAACTAAAACAGTCTCCTCCTACCTAAAATATTTCCTAGTTTATCATACCAACAAACCCCCTTGTGTTTATTTTATTTAAAGCCCCCCTCACACCCATGGATTCCTTATTTACAGCCTTATGTGGACTCCCCCACTAACTCTGGGCCCGGCACTATCCTGAGGGCTTCTGCCCAGTAACCCTGTCATCCTCCACTTAAGTAACACAAGATTTACTAGTAATACAAGATATACTAATCTACACAATGTAAACAATATATAATACAGTAACTAGACACATATAAAACAGAAAAACAATGTACAATTGAATTTCAATTGTATGAAACTTTCATGGGTTATATGAATGTTATGTTAATGAAGGCGGTGGATTCATCACGGTGGAGGTACAAATATTGTTGGGAATGATAATTACTCTGATTCTTTACAGTACGAGAATACATCAAAAGTGTAAAGAAAAATAAATTTAAAAAAATCAAATAAAGAATCACATTTAATCCTAAAACAATGTTAAAAGTTCCTGTCTTTGAAGGTGTCAATAGTGATAGATAATGTACAATAGAAATATAAAAGTCGACTATAAATCAATGTTGAATTTAATGTTTAATTTAGTTTTAATGATTAAAAAAACCTCATGGACAACTCTAGCCTAAATATCATCTCTGTACTTTGTAAAACTTTTGCTTTGATCCATTACTGTACAACTTTTGAGAGACGGAATAAGTCTCCGGGACTGTGTCAATAATGATGTGAATGATGGAAAGAAATATTACCAACTGCCGGACAACTGTGCGGGGACCAATTCTGTCAATCCAAAATTACGGAAGGAATTCAGTATGCAGGCAAAAAAAAAGCTTCTATTTTAAAAAATCCACATTTATTGTATATTTCTTAAAAAAAACAACAACTTTAATCTGACGCGTTTCAGGCTCATCCTAATTGTTATAGTCATAGCCTGGATGCTGGATACCTTTCGTAATTCTGGATTGAATTTAGAGGGTTTGTCTCATCTGAGGCAGTCCTTTTTAGAATACAGACCTGCAGCCATCAGCTGATCACCCCAGTTCCTGTATGACACTGCCACAGCAAGCCTGATGGTTCCTTACAAATCTCACGGCTGAAACGCAATACTTAAAAAGAACACTGACTCCACCAAAATTCTGTATGGTAAAGGGGGATCCTAAGTGGTAGACCACTCTGTGATCTCCATATGCCCCAATAGGCAACAATGGACTAAGATTCCTTGGGTTTACTAGCGAAATTTATTCTGAGGCAAACTTCTTCATCAAAATAGATCCTGAAATGTCCAAGTTTATTTAAATATGCTTATTATATTATACATGAGGATGGGGATATTTGTAAATAATCCTTAAGAAATATACCCCAGTGGTATATTAAGTGATTCTTGTTGCCCTTTAAAGGACATCTACCACCAAGATGAAAGACTGTAAGGCTCATTTACTAAGGGTCACGCTGGTCACTTTTGTCGGACTGTTCGCCTTTTCGGGGATTACATGGCTTGGACATGTATTTTACAAGTGTCTACGCTGGGATTTTGCCGTACATGATCGTGGGTGTGCCATTGGATGATCCGACTAATTCGGACTGAGCGCGGGATTTAACATTCAAATTGTGTCGCATCCAATGCACTTACATGCACCAGGAAGAAGATGGTGAACTCCGGCGGACTTGAGCAGGGAAGCGACACATGCAGGATATCGGGCGCACAATCTTAGTGATCGCAGCAAAGTGCATTATCGTCGGACAGTTCGGTGAACTCTGAGGAAGGGGTAAGTAAATGTGCCCCTGTATGCAAATGAGCCTGAGGGGCCCAAGGCTCCATCAACAACAATGGAGTCTGAAGCCCCTCAGGCTCATTTGCATACAGTCCTTTATCATGGTGGTAGATGCCCTTTAAGTCTAATAGGACATTATAAGTGGATTGTCAAACCTATTTTTTCGGTAGTTGAGTTGATAGAAAGAAGTTAAAAATTTTGATGTGAGGAAAAAATGCACTCGAAAGAATGAGAAAGATTATAGCACAGACTTAGACGTAGCAGAGCTTACAAAGGTTAAATACAAACATAAAAAATAAATGACGTGTACAAAAAGGAATATAAAAAAATTGTGGGTAAAATTCTTGAGTAATTCCACCTGATGTCCACAGACTCGTAGACTCGTAAGGGTTCTGAGAACATACGGGATGATTGCCTTGCATTGATATAGTACAATAAGAGAAAGACTGTGTAGTAGATGAAATTTGGACTTTTTTCAATCAATCCTTGTCAATATAAGCACCATGTAGCATGCACATGCATAAATGAACCGCCAATGATGATGAATGATGTACTGGGCTTAAAAATTGCATTTTTTTCAATAGATTCAACACATCGCATATATCACTGTCTGGAAGTGGATGGAAATACAGGTAAAAAATAATACCTATCCTGTCTAGTCTGTCAATGGCAACTGTTTCGAAGGCTCTCCTCATCATGGGGTATTCCTCTAGCACTTCATTAAAATTCTCCACTGAGAGGGAATACAGTCGGCAGTAGGTCTCGGCTCTTACGCTGGCTGTTCGACGACCCTTTGTTAAAAGGCAAATCTCTGCAAAAGAAATTGAGATAAAAATTTGTCCATGGTCCAATGTTTATACAGGCAGATACATACAAGATAGGTTCCATAGGTTTGTACTTAAGTTGAATTTGTATGTAAGTCAAAACTTTATATTTTATAATTGTAACTCCAGACAAAAAAAAAAAAAATATTTGCCCCAGTAACAATTGGAGTTTCAAAATTTTTTGCTGTAATTGGACCAAGGATTATCCATAAAGCTTCATTACAGACACCTTACAGCTAAACATTGTAGCCTGGGACTAAAGTAAAGTATCCAGAGAGCTTCACCAGAGGTCACAGTGGTCAGAGAGCTCCGTCTGTAACTAGGGGTCACCTGTAAGTCGGGTGTCCTTAAGTAGGAGACCTCCTGTACATGAAAATGGACACTTCCAAATACAGATATTTCCTCCTAATCTTTCCCCTAGGCAGGAAATAGAATTTCAATATAATATGATTTAGTGACATTGTGTCACAAGTAATAAGCTTCATGTCATCTAGTGTTTGTGCTGTGAGTTATAACCAGCTGAGGGGTTTTAAGGTTATATTCACGCCTCATTTTTTCAATATGCTCAATGTATACATCAGGAAAGCTCTTAGCATATCCATAGACATATACTGGCTGATGGAGATATCTGTTTTGCCTTTGTCTGCAAAGTATACATTGCATGCTGTTGGAAACACAGGATAAGCAAAATATACTTGCATCCATCTCTGGCCTCCGCTGACCGCATGCTTAGGGAGGTCCTTAGTAATGTTATTGTCCATGTAAGACAGTTACATCACTGGGAAAACACCCTAAATATTGGGAAAGCCAATCACTTGCTTCTGATGATGTTCACTCCTCCTCCTGCTCTCAGGAGGTAGGGAAGGAGCCGATGAATGTATCCCACTATGAGCATACAGTGGGATAAATCCCATCCCTCCGTTGTAAGGGATGACCTTACACAATGAAACTAGCTCTAACTTCATGTTTTCCAGAGACGAAAGAACAAAAGTTGCGCATGTGGAAATTTTTGAACTTACGGGGTCTACAGTGTTGGACTTCTCAATCTCAATGGGGCTGACTCTAAGGTTTACATCCCGATGACTAGATAACTCAAAGAAAACCTGCCACCAAAATGTTACCCCTCACACCAGTAAAACCTGCTGGTTAAAAGACCTCTCCATGTCACCTATAATAATCTGCAACTGAGGCACTGTACCTTCATTACAGCATAATTTTTCTGTTATGCAAATGAGTATAGATGAGTCATATTCTGAATAGAAGAGTCATGAAGTGCCACAATTTTGGTGCTTTTTCGAAACTCACGACTTGTTCTGCTTTTGGGTGCAAAATTGTGGTACCCCTGGTGAATCTAACACTTTTCCAGCGCTGCTATTTTTGTGTCACAATTTTTGGCGCAAAATTAGAGCACCTAAAAGCTGGTCTAGGAGGTTCTATTTGACCTTCATCAATGTGGAGCCAGTTCTGATCCTTTTTTGTTCCTGCGGGAAATCATTAATCCCTTTTGCCAAAATCTTATATCACACTGAAAAATATAGCACGTTTCCAGCACCACCCTGTCCCCAAATTGATAAATGCCCCCCCCCCCCCACCTCTCTACCTTATTATTCAGAAATACTGAAATGCTTTTGGAATTTCTAACAATGCTGCATTTTTAAGACGTTCTACAGACAAAACATCGACAATGTCCTTGCTTTAATGGTGTTTTGAGAACCTTCAATTAACATTCTGGAAGGTCTAAGTGTAATACATTAAGTTGTCAAGGAAATATTTTATGAAATGTAGAAAAAGTTACAAGGTCATTATTATCTCACACATAAAACTTTTCACATTTCTTACATCAAATTGATTCAATCCTAACAAGTCTATGATTTTTCAACTTAAAGGTAATCTACCATCAGGATAAACCAGGGACAATTACTCATAGATCCAGGCACCGTGACTGCGGTTATCTTCTCATGTTTATTATTAGGGCCTCCTCCTTTCTAAAATCAACTTTTAATACCTTAAGGACACGGTCTAAAATGGCCTTCAGGACACAGACTTTTTTACTTTTTTTCCTGCTCAAATTCCAAAAAATATAACTTTTTTTTATCTTTTATCATGAGCATATAAGTGCTTGTTTTTTGCAGGAAGATTTGTATTTTCCAATGGATTTATTTTTATGGTAAAAATAGCATGATGATTCAAATTTATTAACTCTTTGCCACTTAGAGCTATAACTTTTTAATTCCTCAATCAAAAGAGGGTCATTCGGGCTTGTTTATTGTGGGAAAAGGTAGCAGTTAGAATGTTGCTATTATAGGGTACATCTGACTTTTTGATCGCTTTCTATTACATGATTTTGGGAGGTAGGAAGCATTAAAATTGTTTTTTATTTTTTATACACCTGACAATACGAGTCTTACACTGGGGGACTTACACTGGGGATACCTTGATCCCCTATACAATACATTGCAGTACTTCTGTACTGCAATGTATTGTGCTTGTCAGTGTTTTACTGACATTTTGCATATGATAGGCCAAAGTGCATAGCAGACGTGGAGGTCTTTGTCAGACCTCTGGCTGCAATGGCAACCCCCTGGAACAATGGGATAACGTTGCAGGGGGTCGGGGGAACCCTGTTTCTTCTGGCAGTGCCAGAGCGATCCTAAATCGGCAACTGCCTGCTGTTGAGGATGAACTATATCGTCTTGCGTCCTTAAGGGGTTAATATTATGCTACTGAGCCAGAAGGGCTCTGGGGGTGCATTGCCCTTTTTTGCTATTACTACACAGGCTGTTACACTGTGCAGGAGCACTTACCCCTCCCTCTGTGTGAGGTTACAGCAGGCAAAGGGAAGGGGGAAGTGCTGGGAAAGAAGGAGGAGATGTGCTCCTGTACAGTGTAAAAGCCTGTAAAGCTACAGCAGGTAGTCCCCCCACTCCCAGAGTCCTTCTATCTCAATGGCATAATATCAAAAGTTGATTTTAGAAGGAAGGAGGCCATGGGTGGTGACAAATATAATCAGATTAGCACTGTCATGGTGCCTAATGAGTAAGTGTCCCTGGTTTATCAGTATAGGCTCATGACGTCAGCTTTGTAGCATCCTTGTTGTCGGGGCTTTGACAACCTGCGTCTCATTTAAACTGGATTTGGTACTCTAGTTCCAGAGCCTGTATTTAAGATTATTTAAACAAAGGCGAGTACTGTACTACATTTCTTTATATTCATCTACTTTTGAATTGGGTTAAGGAAGTCCATGTGTTTTCCCTACCCCAAAACTAACCAGACAGCCCATATTGTTCTGCAATGCCATAAAAAGTACAGGACATGAACCTTTATGGAAGACAGTACCTACCTTTCCTATATTTTCACTATTCCATTATAAAGTATGGACAGTAACTTACCTTATTACCCACGGTGATTAACATTTCTGTATAGAGGACCTTAACCCCCTGTGTATAATACTGACCTCCAAAGTATGATCCATCGGTCAGTTTCATTTCCCGGCTGGATTTGGTGATGACCCCAGCCACTCCATGCTGAATGAAATACATCTTCTTCCCAACGGCTCCTTCACGGATGATGTAATCACCAGGCTGGAAAACCTCAAACCTCAGTTTGCTGAGCATGGCTGTGACAAAGTTCGGGTCCGCATTAGCAAACAGGGGCATAGTAGCCACTAGTTTTCGGCAGTTGAAATTCACTATTTCCTGAAATAAAAAAAAAATATGATATAAGACCAGAAATTACCATGAAAACTGTGGAACATGTATACACCATCACCTCCTTGTATTAATGTAAGTGTCCCTGGTTTATCAGCCTCGATTTAAATGGTAGATTTCATGTTTTTGGTATATACAGTACATTCTTTAAGTGTTCTTCTACTATTTGTAAACTCTTTTTATGTTTTCATGTATTTGTTTAAAATAATGGTACCAAAATGATATCCACACCCCTTAAATCCAATTCTTTCCATCCTTTATTTGGTGTCAGTCCACCGATTCTGGCACAGTTGGAATTTTCTCTCTAGGCCACAACGTTCCCAAGTAATCAATGTCAATATATTGGGATTTCTAGGGGTGATTGCCCAGGGTCAAGTCTTCTAAGGGGGGACCCATGGCCGCCCAGCAATTCTTAAATTTAGAAGGACCTTTATCCATGAAATCCGTGTGCATTTGTTCCTGCTCTCAATACACATAACCCATTTCAGGACCTTTGAAGCTCCTTTAAAGGTCCTGAAACTGCAGATTGAAAGCAGGGGACACATCCTCTATTCTCCAAGCTTGATTTTGGTACTGTATGTAGGAAGTGATTTCATCTGGTCATCTCAGGAAGCGACGAGGGGTCCAACTGGGGTGCATCGGCCCCCCCTTCTCGGGATCTCACTGAGACAATCACCGATCTGCAAGTTAGACCCTATCCTGTAGAAAGGTCCTAACTTGTTTAGTGGGAAAACCCCTTTAGTAGGTAGATTTCTGATGGTAGGTTGCCTTTAATGACTCGAAGGTTTCATAAGGCCTATTTAATACAACATGGGCAGTGATAACAAAACCAAATGTACAAAACACCCAGTTGGAGACAAGTGAATTAAACAATATGCTTTTAATGCATGGGGCCAAGAAGCCATATGTCAGCCATTGATAATATTATACACATCAGGCCGGAGCCACACAATGAAAGGGATGCTACAAGACGATGGATATTGTGTCATGCCTTTCCCCTATTGACTGGATTAGCAATATTCATGAAGGGAGATATTGAATTTGAATGTCACCCCAAGCGAGTTATTGCTCATTAAGCGCAGCTAAATACAGTATTTAATAATGCAACAGCTCAATTTTGTTATTTTTAGCTCTGTCAGAAATGTGTTTTATGGGAGAAAATATATTCAGCAAGAGTGAAAGACAAAGTCTCCATATGTACAGAATAAAGTGAAGCAGATAATGTTAGGTATTGGAGATCTGTGTGTTGTTATTAGCAGCAGGACTGTGAAAAATGAATGTATATTGCAGGATCTTCAAGTTCTAACAAAGCAGTGCACTTTGATTTCTTTTTTAAAGGGGTTTTCCCACAAAGAAACGTAGGTCCTATCCATAAGATCTATCCTCGTCAACTCCCCACGATGACCGGAGCAACCGGTTGTGCATGGTTGGGCTGCCCCATTCATCTCTATGGAGTTAACAGAGATTGGTGAGGTCCATACTTGGCAATCTCCTTCAGCCCCATAGAGGTGAAGGGGCAGCCAGCGCATTAATAACCAGCTTCTCCGCTTATCTCAGGGATCCAACAAGGGCTACGACGGGGGGTACACCGGACTACCGTTCTTGTGATCCATGGGGGTCCCATCAATGAGACCCTACCTATCCCTGTGGAAAGGATCTAACTTACTTTGTCGAAAAACCCCTTTAAGTTTCTTTCCAGCCCCTCCCTTCTGCTCCAAGTGAAAGCTACGGAAAGCATCTGGTTACCACAGTTACCAGCAGAGAGAAAGAACGTGAACACAGAACCCAGCAGTGTGAGGAGACAACCCAAGTGCAATTGGATACAGGCCTGGAGTATAAATTCACCTTTCACAGTCCTGCTGCTACTAACAATATACAGAAAGGTATTATTATACAGATCACATAAGGCTACATTTGTACCACATTTTTCTAATAAGCTGTTTATAGCATATATTGCAGGATAACCCCTGAATGTACCCCCATGTGTTTCTATGGATCCTCGACAGAAGCAGTTTTGGTGTGAACACAGACATATATCCTTCGCTTCCACTATTTCCCATATTGACTGTGGAGAGGAACTATTGGTTTTATGTACCTGAAATCTACCTTCCATGGTGCATTAGGAGTCAGGCTCACACAACATCACATTATCATCATCCCTTATCAGCTTCATCTTATCAGTATCTGACCTATAGACACATCCCTTACCCACTCATCCATAAACATATATAGGCAGACGGAGGCATCCTGCCTGTGGGAAACGCAGGAAGGAAAGACAAAGCAAGCTACGTCTATCCATCCAGGTCCCTCCTGCTGAACGACTTATACGATTAGTAGAGGCCATTATTGTATTGCCTCCAAAGGATTGAATCCACCCTTGACTGCTGAGCGTGCACTATGGGAGGTCCCCACTGATGTCACTGTCCAAATAAACACCCTGAACATTCATTGGCTGCTGCTAATATTCACTCCTCCTCCCGTTTTCATGGGGAGGAAGAGGACGACATACCCTACTGTATGCATTGTATCTGACCAATGTAACCGGACAACGGAGGGCAAAAATGTGGCCTGACCATGTCAGCAGCTGTGTATGGTGGAAATTACTGATTCCTATAAATGACATCGCATCCCTCTACCCAGTAATACCCTATGTGGGAATTTATCGAGTAACTTATTAACTACATTTCTAATGTTTTATTTATGTAATTGAATTTAACCTAATTTACTCTACATACTTTAGTTTAAAATGAACGACTATTAGTATAGCGGTGTCCTTCCTTACTTATCCGCCTTGGATTTTCAGATATTTGCATCAAGAGATAATCGGCTTTTTAAAGCAACATCATTTTGAGATATTTTGTCAGGAGTTGTGTAACCTAAATGTGTCTACGCGCTGCCACCCATTGATTGTGATGTGTCTTGCAGCCTATTTGATAAATGTGCAAAATTGCTGGGCTCAAACGAAGACAAAGGGGCACATTTACTTACCCGGTCCCTGCGCGATCCCTGAGGTGCGTTGTCCGACGAGGATGAAGTCTGCCACGATTCATCAAGATTGTGCGCCCGAAATCCTGCATGTGACGCTTCCCCGCTCAGGTCCGCCGGAGTTCAGCATCTTCTTCCTAGTGTATGAGAGTGCATGTCTTGCGACGCAATTTGAATTGTTAAATCCCACGCATAGTTCGAATCCGTCGGATCGTTCAACGGCCTGCCCCCGGAGTGTGTCGTGTGAAAGCCGATGCGATTGCAACACCAAACGATCTCGTGCGACACAATCCCCGCCACGATCTCCAAAAACATCGGACAAAGCGACGGAAATGCGGCCGCGGGACCTTAGTAAATAAACCCCATAATGGTGTATACAGTAGTGGATTATAATACAGGCAGTTTGGGCGGTAGCCTGGGGCCCAAGCCCTCTAGGGTGGGGCCATGGCCACTCAAACCACACACCAAATGTTATACTGAGAAGGACCCTCACCCATGTAATCCTCGTACATCTGTTCCTGCTCTCAATACACATTTCAGCCATTTCAGGAACTTTGAAAATCCTCCAAAGGTCCTGAAACAGCAGGCAAGAAGCTGAATCTAGCACCAGATGTAGGAAGTGATTCCAGACTTGTTGGGGCTATAATATTCATACAGCGCAGGGCCCATGGCCGTCTTAATCCGCCCCAAGTGTATTTTGAGATGTTCTCTCCATATTATACATGTACAGTCACTGCAGGGCTACAGATGGCTGTGCTGTGCTGTCAAGTGTTCTCAACCGAACAATAAGATGGATTTAAAGGACGGTAAAATAAAAAAGAGACACTGTGAATCCCATCTCCTTCATTATGTGTGCTCATCACCTATCAGGAGCCTGTCTCAGATCCAAACTCCTAGGGAACGTTACCAAAGGGATACAGATTGGATTCATGTAACAGGGAAAATCTTCAGATGGAACAATGAGTAAGTGTGTCTCTGTCAATTACAGGAGATGTCGCGCTAAAGCGGACGCTGCGCATGGTATATTAGACAAGCAAACTTCCCTCACACTTAAAGGAACAAGACAAAAGCAAAGCATGCAGCACAAAAGTATGTGGGTAATAAGAAGACATCAGTCTCTTGAAATATGGTCGCCATCTTCAAAGGCGCCATATTGGATCAAGGGCAAATGAAATGCTGTTCATGTAGCAAATACCAGATATCAGAATTGTCTCAGAAATCAATTTTCACAATCAGATTTGTAATATGGATCAAAAGTTATCAACACAAGAGACTCCCCATAGATTCTTATGTAGGGTCATAATGATTGGATCCAGCGCCTCCAGCACCAGGGATAACACATTACATACAGTAGCTGTGCTTTACAGGGAATGTCTCCAGTTGTTGCTGCAACGTTTTGCTTTGATGACTTTTGAAGCACAAGGGATATTGTAAATCTGATTACAGCAATCGTTTTTCACTGGAAAAACCTGTAACCCAATATGGCGGCTTACATAATGGCAGCCATGTTACGTATATAGACTAAAACATAGGCCCCCTCACCCATTATTTGCTGGAGTAGCAGAAATGTCATCTTTCGTTTCTAAAAAGTGTCCTGGGACTAATGTCTAATTACTGTTTCTGGAGAAACCCCTTAAAGGGATTTGCCATATCATGATGTCTTGTCTAAGGGCCCGACTGGTGGGACTTCCACTGATCATGTAAATGAATGTACCAGAATGGAGAGAGATCTTGAAGGCATGCTGTTATTTCTCCAGGAATGGCTGAGGTACCTGAGGTTAGCAATTGACTAAAGATAAATAAAGCAGCCTGTGTCATCACTTCCCCATCATCATAAAAACTTGCAGGGGTGCAAGTGCAACACCCCTGCCAGTGCAGTGTTGTGAAATCAAAACTTTCTTCCATTAAATATGGTTTCTCTGAACCTGATCAACTCAGGGAGACCTCCAGTGTCTGGAAATGGTAATGCAGCTGTTGAATATCTGTCTGAGAAGGAATGTATAAGTGTTGCAACCAATAAGGTGCTTTGTTCTTATTGCAATGTAAAGAGAGTGCTGGTTGGATAGTTAGCTTGCGACCACACAAAGGGAGTTGATAAAACCCATGTGGCTGGAAAGTTCCAGGTCAGTCCTAGAGAGGTCTTCTCTCCAGAAAGAGTACTGAAAAGTTTCATAAGTCTGTTGCACTCTGCCCTGACACACTTGGCCTGTGTGGAGACCAGGCCCAAGCAGACATCTACCTTCAGGAGTCTGCGTAATCCTGCTGCTGAAGCAGCCAACTATCCATCTCCAGCTTGAAGCTTCCTTACCCAGCTGTGAGCATCTCCTATGGATCTATATCCAACCAGCCATTCTCTGTCTCCGAGTGATCCCTGTGTAAGGGCGCCCCATTTACCACCACCAGGGATCCCTACATCTACATCGGGGTTGCCCCAGGGAGAAACATTTTACATCTTCAGCCTCTCCCCCCTTTTCTTATGCTTCCACCTCAATATTGATCCATATAGACAGGCCCTCAAGAACACTTTCAGTACCTGTGAAGGTCCTCCAAAGACTCTTAAACTGTAGAACTGAAAAATGAGAGAAGGGGCTCCCCTCCTTTCCCAAGAAGCTTGGTTTCGGTAAAGTATGCACATCGGAAGGATCAAACCATTAAATAAAATTAGACTTGTAGTGGACCACAATTTTCCCTTAGCCCATAGTAGTCGTATTCTTCTCCTGAAGGACACTTGTGGTCTCCTAATTACTAAGAATGATAGTCACAACACCAGGGGCCAAATTATAGGGAGGGCTCCAGAGGCTCGCATCCCAGGGCCCCCACCACTTTACTCATAAGGGGGCCCCCATCACCAATGTTCAACAGTCAGCTCACAGCTGTGAGCCGTCTGTCTCTGGGAGTGATGTGTAGTGGTGGTGTTTAATATTGAGTAACCCCCAATAAATTCCATATGACAATACACCAGAGCCCACAGAGTCGGCTGCAGTAACTCAAAGCTCAGTTTTACGGTAACCAAAACTAGTTCAATGATTCCTGGTGAGATCTTGTCCGGTTTGCAAGTATCCAGTCTCTGTTTAAAAAAATAAAATAACTGGATTTGCATTCTGGAAAGGGGGATGGGCCTTCAGTAATCCGATTGCATCTACAAAGGCGGCATGAAAGAAACTGGCGACACAAATCATTCTCTGGAAAGCTGCCAAACCCCATCTCCTACTTCTCCTCCACAACGTGATGTATGACAGATAATTAAACATATGTGAGGTCTTCCCATCCGCTGCTGAATAACTCAGTCAATCAGATGCCGTCACCGGGAGACGACTTTGTCTTGATACGATATTCCAATAATGCATCTTGTCACCCGCTTGTGTATATGACAAACACAAATATGCTGAACTCATGCAGATTATTCCTCTTCAACCGCTGATCTCGGAGCCTTATCTTCCGAACTGGTAAAAGTAAAATGGATTACACCTTACAAGATAAAGGGACAAATTGTGTGGATGCATGAGGCTTCCCGGACATTAATCCAGGATTTGGATAGAGTCTGTACTGTGAATAATGATAAACCTCTACCTGTTATAATAACTGCTGCCAGAGGACAATAGCATGATTTAAGTCCGACTGTATGGAGGAGAACAGCTCAATCCGCCGCCATCAGGGACGGGGCGGTTTATCTTCCTCGTTAAGGTGGTGGTAAAATCTAACGCCTTTGGACCACATGATATATAACCTTTCACGGAGGATAATGGCCTTTCCAATGTAACGACCCCAGAACTAATCAGGCCGGATGCCGGGAGCTTTATGACAGGCTACTTTCATGTGAAGGATTTTCACCTCCAGCCACAGTGCAAGCTGTCCTGTACACTAATCACCCGGCTAATAGGCTCATTGCTGGGGTGAAGGCTCCAGAAGGCACAGAGGCCCTGCTAGTATATATGTACGTGATCATAGTACCGTATTTTTCAGACTATAAGGCACACAAAAAATCCTTTGATTTTCTCAGAATGTGTGCCTTATAGTCCAGTGCGCCTTATATATAAACAGTATTTACAGACAACAGCTGCCATGAACTGTGCACAGGTCTGCTACCTGCTTATACTTATAATCAGGTGCGCCTTATATATGTACATAGACGTTTTAGCAGGCATTTATTGATGGTGCGCCTTATAATCCGGTGCGCCTTACAGTCCGAAAAATACGGTATGTGTCCATCTCCTACTTTGCTTAAAGACTTTGTCCGACTCATTAAAGTGAAGAGACAGCAGGACTTTCTACCCCCCTCACCACCATACAGCAGTGGTGGTGGACCTATGGCATGGGTGCTAGAGGTGGCACTCAGAGCCCTATCAGTGGGCACCCAGGCCAGGGCCGGCGCAAGCACTGGTCATACCTGGGCAAGTGCCGGTGCCCCAGTGCTGCTGCGGCACCCACATAAGGCATTCATTGGGGCGAGTGGGGCTGTATCTTAAGAATCCATAGGGTTTCAGATGGGCTTATATAAAATAACCAGGAGGGGGCTGTTTGGTATGATGAACTGAGGAATATTTTAAGGAACAGGAGACTGTTTTAGTTTCTGAATTTTAAATGCCACCACATGAGTTAACTGCATAAGGACCCACTTAGGATCTGCCGCCCATGGGCCTATTGAAACCCGGAGCCGACCCTGACCCAAGCCATCACCCCAGCACAGACAGGACTCGCCTCCTCCTCCCAGCTAGCCCAGAACATGCTGCGCTCACCGCTTTTTTAAAGCTACACATCCTTAGGCGGTGTAAACAGGAGAAGCACCTGCTCCGGTCCCCATGGTATTCTTATCAACAGGGAAACCTGGGTGGGTGCTCTATTGACAACTTGAATTTCCCCTCTTTCTTTCAACGTATTGGTGTCCTTTGGAGGCTTATACGATTTAAAGATGTGGTGGAGCTTTATAGTTAGTGCTTAAATTGCAGTGTTGGCATTTTTCGTGGGTGAGTTTCGGTTCTAGTATGGCATTTGGTCTCTGAAAGGTTCTCTATCACTGATGTAGCACGGTGGCTGTGTTTGAATAGATCAAGGCACCGTGACTGCTGTAATTTTCCTTTATTTGTTATGTATGGGCTCCTTTCTTCTAAAATCAACTTTTTAAAATTATTCTAATGGTCCTGAAGGGCTCCTGTATTTGTTACCACAGCCTCTCAGTAATGCAGATTCACAGGCTGTTACACTGTACAGGAGCACTTCCCCTCCTTCCTCTGTGTGAGACTAAAGCAGGCAGAGGGAGGGGGCAACGCTTAGGGTGCAGAGAGACCGGTGAGACAGTGTTAAAGCTTTCAAATCTGCACCACAGTGAGGCTCTTGTGAAAGGCTCATTAGAATAATTTTAAAGGTTGATGTTAGAATGCTATTAAAATGCTGCCAGTGTTAACCATGGGGGAGGAGTTGAGCAGAACCTGGCTCTGGTCCTGCACTTCTAATGAAATCTACGTTACAGATTGCAATGTCCACAATACAACATGGAAAGGGGGCAAATTACACCGAAACCATTGGGTGGCATTAATTATGTGCAGTGTTGCCATTATATACGATCACAGAATACTGTCGTTGGATACAATGTAACACACACGACGGCCACGTATCACAATTTACGTAAGTGATTGGTCACCACGTGGTAACAGTAATGGAGGACGGGCACTTACCTCCCTCAGAGGATCGTTGAGCTCACTGAGAATATTGTCCTCATCGAAGATCTTCCCTTGGTAGCGGTGCTCATAGTAATCGTGTATCTTCTGTCTCATGTCGGAAGGCAGTTTATGAAATGACATGTACTGTTCCACTTGTTTATACTGTAAAACACAAGGAAGATTTACATTAATGGCAGAGAATAAAATGTAATCTACAGATTCAGCGTCCGGCGACAGAGGAACGAGGATACAGTGGATTATAATGGAGGAATAAATAGTAATAAAAAAGTGGAATATACAAGTCATTATTTGTGACCAGACGCAAGGCCTTATCCGTGGCTTCATACAATGTGGATCTCCGGGAAAACTCTTTAATCCTGTCTGATATATTAAAACAGTGACAGATTATCAGTGATTACAGATTATCATGTGTTATCAGTCATCTGGCCGAGTGTTGTAATAGGCTTCTACTGCCCACAGACAGGACAGTGCTCTACAGGTCACTACTCTATGTATCTAATATATATATTATTCTTGTTCTTATTGGGAAGCAGGTCTTGTTATATAACCTTATTAATAATTTATAATGCAGGAAATATTTCAAATATTTTTTTTTCTTGATTCTCATGTATTTATTCTTGACCATCCTGCCCTAAATCCTGGTGAGAACCCATATTAGGAGAGAGATCTATGTTCTGTCTACAGGGGAAAAGGGGTGACATAGTGGTGCTCTCAATGGTCATTTCCAGCTTACATTCAACCCCCTTAGAACTGACAAAATTAAATTTTTTAAAGGGAACCTGTCGCCAGGGACCTCATTTTCACTAAAGACAGGTTGCAGAAGCTTATCACACCTGCAGTGCACGTCTGCCTTTCTGCTTTCTCTAAGCATTTGCATTGCAATATAATTGTGTGTTTTAACTTACTCTCGCACCCTGACAGAATCCTCTGTGTAGTCATAGGGGTTGGGCTTTGGTTTGGATGCATTTAAAAAAAAACATGTGACTTGTCTGTGCTGCAGACTCCTCAGCTCTCAGCCCCCACTATTGTGTTCCTTCACAGGAACAGAGCTCACAGTGTGGTGAGATGACATCAGAGGGGGAGGGAGGAGCAGTACAGGAGCACAAAGGTGGAGGCTGAGAGCTGAGCAGTCTGCAGCGCAGACAAGTCACATGTTGTTTTATGAAAGCAAAGCCCAAACCCTGGGACTTAACAAAGGATTTTGTCAGGACACCAAGTAAGTTAAAAACACAATTATATTGTAATGCAAATGCTTAGAGAAGTGAAAAGACATTTGCAATGCATCTCTAATGGCCTTCTGTAACTTTTTATCCATGGCCTCCTTACTTCTAAAATTAACTTTTAAAATTCTTCTAATGAGTCTGAGTGTTTCTCCCTCCTCCCTTTCCCTGTACAATCTAGAAGCACCGGGAAGTCTAGGGGGAAGGGAGACCTGCTCTGCTCATTGTAACGGCCTGTTAAAATACATAACTGAGAGGCTCTGGAAACACCCACCATGGTCCCTTAGACAAATTAGTATAATTTTAAAAGTTGATTTTAGAAGGAAGGAGACCATGGATAACAAATAGAAGAAGATGACCACAGTCACGGTGCCTGGATCTATTTGTAAGTGTCCCTGGTTTATCATGATGGATTTTGATGGTAGATTTCCTTTAATCTCTGTTGAAAGACCCACACAAAATCAGCTTAGACCACCCATGGCTGAATGTGCTTTTATAGGTACCAAAAGCTTTAAACAATTGGTAATTTTGCACCAGAGGAAGCTGTTGTCCCCCAGACATTTCCCCTATAGCGGCGGCTACTATGGAATGACCATCAATAACACATTGAGAGATAAGCCTGACTCCACAGCTCTTAAATTCTGGCTCCTACCTCGGGGTCCTAAGCAGGGGATCCCCCTCTATGACTACTAAATGCTATAACAAACAATTTTCCGGAATTGTAAATAACTAAATTAATAGAAGTACTGCATGTTAAAAATTTCTTCTATTGCCACTCAACCATCTATTAGGATCAATATAATATCGAATGAGGGAGAAATGAAATGAATAGTACGACTTATCAAAGCTGACACCAGACAATTTACTTGGAGTGTGTAGCAGCCGAGAACAAATACGCTCTACACAACGAAATCAAATTCACGCCGTCACCCCAAAATACCGAAAAAGCTGTCAGTCACACCGGGAAGTGATTGAAACACCTATATTATCGCACACGGATAGCTGCCTGCCGCTCTGTAATCACTGCCATGAAATACCGGCTGCAGACTACACGAGATTGTTACATCCCTCCTGAAAATAACCATTATAATCGCGCTCTTCTGAGGTTCCCTCCGCGGGATCCTGCGGCTGATTAGTTGTCAGGGCCGTCGCAGATTCTCGACTGTATTTTATGGCAGCTTGTTAATAGGTTACGTGACCTATTGATGAGAACGACAGACGGAGAGCTGCCGGCAGGATGTAGGATGCCCCCATTACTTATACTCACTATATAAAAGTGGTAAATAATTGCTAATATTTGGGGGGTTTTCCCAATATGAAACAAAATGTTCTAAAAATATGAAATCAGGAAGTAAAATAAATCCTTTAAATGCTCTCCCAGGAGGTGTAACCATAGGGGTACAGCATAGGGGGGCAAAACCCATCTGTGTGGACTTCCCACCTAGGGATACCAATATTACCACCATACATTGACCATTTAGAGGCTGATACTAGTTCTATAGAGCGCTCCTTGTAAAGAATCACATTACATAACAATGTAGCGAGATACAGGAGGCGTCTCCTGTGTTCATCCACATTTCCTGTTTCTTCCATTTGACTTATAAACTATATACACCCCCACCCCCAAAGTAAATATATACAATCCCCCTATAATAACTATACATAGTTATAGGAAAATAATTACATTGTACTCACCTTCCATCGTTCCCTTGATGTGTGCCGTCCCTCACGGTGACAGGGTGCATATCAGATGTAAACAAAGATAGCGGCACCCTGCTACAGGCGGCGACGAGACATCGCGGCACTGAGACGACACGGCGCTGTTACATCACACGCTGCAAAGTCACATGCTGCTCTGCTTGCGGCAGGGTGCCCCAATCTTTATTTACATGCGATCGTCTATGGCAGAGCAGGGATATTATTGTTCTCTTGCTCTACCATAGACAGATTCAGGGCACATTGCCGGATTCGGCCCAGGGAGCCCTGAGCCAAATACACTGTTGGCAGTGATGTCACAGTACAGGGATAATACCCACAGTGATGTCACAGTACAGAGATAATACACACAGTGATGTCACAGTACAGGGATAATACACAGTGATGTCACAGTACAGGATAATACACACAGTGATGTCACAGTACAGGGATAATACACAGTGATGTCACAGTACAGGGATAAAACACACAGTGATGTCACAGTACAGGGATAATACACACAGTGATGTCACAGTACAGGGATAATATACACTTTGATGTCACAGTACAGGGATAATACACACAGTGATGTCACAGTACAGGGATAATACACACAGTGATGTCACAGTACAGGGAGAATACACACAGTGATGTCACAGTACAGGGATCATGCACACAGTGATGTCACAGTACAGGGATAATACCCACAGTGATGTCACAGTACAGAGATAATACACACAGTGATGTCACAGTACAGGGATAATACACACAGTGATGTCACAGTACAGGGATAATAGACACAGTGATGTCACAGTACAGGGATAATACACACAGTGATGTCACAGTACATGGATAATACACACAGTGATGCCACAGTACAGGGATAATACACACAGTGATGTCACAGTACAGGGATAATACACACAGTGATGTCACAGTACAGGGATAATACACACAGTGATGTCACAGTACAGGGATAATACACACAGTGATGTCACAGTACAGGGATAATAGACACAGTGATGTCACAGTACAGGGATAATACACACAGTGATGTCACAGTACATGGATAATACACACAGTGATGTCACAGTACATGGATAATACACACAGTGATGTCACAGTACAGGGATAATACACACAGTGATGTCACAGTACAGGGATAATAGACACAGTGATGTCACAGTACAGGGATAATACACACAGTGATGTCACAGTACATGGATAATACACACAGTGATGTCACAGTACAGGGATAATACACACAGTGATGTCACAGTACAGAGATAATACACACAGTAATGTGACAGTACAGGGATAATACACACAGTGATATCACAGGACAGGGATAATACGCACAGAGTGATGTCACAGTACAGGGATAATACACACAGTGATGTCACAGTACAGGGATAATACACACAGTGATGTCACAGTACAGAGATAATACACACAGTAATGTGACAGTACAGGGATAATACACACAGTGATGTCACAGTGCAGGGATAATACACGCAGTGATGTCACAGTACAGAGATAATACACACAGTGATGTCACAGTACAGGGATAATACACAGTGATGTCACAGTACAGGGATAATACACACAGTAACGTCACAGTACAGGGATAATACACACAGTGATGTCACAGTACAGAGATAATACACACAGTGATGTCACAGTACAGGGATAATACACACAGTGATGTCACAGTACAGGGAGAATACACACAGTGATGTCACAGTGCAGGGATAATACACACAGTGATGTCACAGTACAGAGATAATACACACAGTGATGTCACAGTACAGGGATAATACACACAGTGATGTCACAATACAGGGATAATACACACAGTGATGTCACAGTACAGAGATAATACACACAGTGATGTCACAGTACAGGGATAATACACACAGTGATGTCACAATACAGGATAATACACACAGTGATTTTACTGCCACCTTCATACCTCATACTGCATATGTAAAGATGATATAAGATGCGACTCTGTTATTCTCTGGTAATAATGTACATTGCATGTGTGAACTGGCTGCGTGTAACTGTGCAAATATATATAACCCCTATTATGTAATAGCACTGGAGTAAGGGGTGTGTGCACACAGCATAAATAGTACGTTCATCTATGAATAGCATCCTTTAGGCGAGAAGACATCAGTAATCGGGGATTAGCAGTCTAAAGCTTCAGGTTCACAATCACTAGAAAGACAATGTAAGATTGTAGCGTTCAACAAAGGTACAAGTGTAAACACAAAAGTGTAAAGCAAAAAGTATATAAAATGACATAAAAAGAAATAACGACACACAGAATTTAACATGTCTGCAAACCTTGATCTAATGGGTATGGAGTTAAAAAAAAAAACGTGTTTGTATTAGACGCGCTGCCCAAATTAGGCTAGGTCCGACACAGATTGTGAGGTTCAAGGTAATATTTATTTGTATGGTAAAAGGACTACGCGTTTTGGGAGTGGTCTACCCCCTTGGCGAGAAGTCAAATTGAGGCAGACAGCTTCCACCTTCGGACCAATCATCCTGTGCCTGCCCTGGGTTTTACACCCCACCTCGGCGCTCAAGAATTTGTCACGGACCTGATGAAGGGGGTAGACAACCCCTGAAACGCGTAGTCCTTTTACCATACAAATAATTATTACCTTGAACCTCACAATCTGTGCCGGACCTAGCCTAATTTGGGCAGCGCGTCTAATACAAACCCGTTTTTTTTTTAAAACTCCATATCCATGTGATTCCCTATCCGGCACAATCCTGTACCGGACTCCGGGAAGACGCAGCATACCCTACCTACGACCACTGAAGAACAGACGGAACAGCTAATATCTGCTCTAAACGCACAAGACGCAAGGTGTCTTCAGGTGAGCAGATATCCTTGTTATCTCACCACACTCTCAAGTGACCTATTACACTAGGGGCACCGCCCGTGCCACAACACGATTTATCTCATACAAGATTTCAATATTTTACCACATACCTGATTTCAATATTTTAAAGGCAACCTGTCATCAGAAATTGGTCCAAATAAACACTAGCAGTATGTTGTCAAGCAGCTGCGCAGCTTCTAGATGATGTTTCTTCCATGGCCCAGTGTGGTGGCATCATCCAGAAAATCAACGTTGAAGTGAGGTGTAAATTGGTTTTATGAGGATGTGGAGAGTTTAACACTGAAGTCAAGCTCTCCCTGCCTCAGAAAGCCCCTTTCTGAGGTCCTGTGTCCAGGGACATCATTGACCAGCTGACTTGAAGTCTCGCACATGATGTCAATCACATGGGAGGAGGTGTTCAGTGGCAGAGAGAGCTTGACTTCAGTGTTTGACTCTCCACCTCCTTGACTTTATACAACCAATTTATATCTCACTTCAAAGTTGGTTTTGTGGATGATGCCACCATTCTAGGCCATGAGAGATACAAGATCTGGAAGGTGTTCAGATGCTTCACACCATATTGGTACTGGTTTATGAGGCCAATTTCTGATGACAGGTTCCCTTTAACTACACATTAAGATATTTGCAATAAAAGTGATTTGGAATATTTAGTTTCTTTCCCACAGTTTATGTGAATTTCTGCATCTTTTTATTTGAGGTTGATTAAGTGGCTTTTTTTGCCCTGGATCCAACACCCTCCATCCCTGCTTTTTACATTCCCCAAGTCTGTGACTTCATGTCCATCAGCCACATGACCTGTTTGCAGTCAGATTTAAAGGGATCCTGCTATGCAGTTCAAAACCACTAAAAAAATAGAGTGCATTTATACAGCTGGGGTTTAGTGTCTCAGACATATTCAACATATTATTATCTATCATGTGGATCCTATACGTTGATTGGAGTGTCAGGAACGGGACCTTAAAGGAAACCTACAATTTGATTTGATGCATTATGAGCCAAACATACCTTGAGAATGCTGTAGCTACACCGATGCAGAAACATAACTTGGTTAATCCCTGAGCTGAGTGGTTTTGCTGAAAAAACAATTATAACATTATGATAATGAGGCTCTGTCACTCCTGTGGCTGCCCGGGTGCTATCCTCTTACCATAATTATGCACTGGTCCAGCCATATCCTGCCCAGCATAAGCCGAGAATACGTCATCACTGTGTTGTCCCTGACAGGCAGAAGTAATCAACTGCTGCACCATCCCCCAGCTGCTGTGTGTGAGTCATTCAGCTCAGGGTGATTAGTCATGTCAGGACAGTTCAGGTAGCTTCGTGTAACGTGTTTATGTAAGCAGCCAGCATGCAACCCAGCTTTTCCAAGGTCCTGAATTTTATCATTTTTTTTTAGCAAAACCACTCACTTCAGGGATTAAACAAGACATGTTTCTGCATCAGTGTAGCCATAGCATTCTCAAGGTATGTTTGGTTCACAATGCATAAAAACAAAATGGTAGCTTTGCTTTAACCTGTTATGGCATATAATGGCATATCCTTTATATATCCTTCATCGGTATACTCCTTAAATCCTGTTGCTTAATTCTTTTTTGCAAAAACATACATTTTCTGAGGAAAAAAAAACATAAAAACCTCCCTTTTCCTTCTTACGAAGCCAGTGTGGGGTCTGGAGCAGATGTCTTTCCTATGACACGGTGCCCTCCCAAGGTTGTTGGAGCTTGGTAAATGTACACAATACAGTGGCATAACTCCAAAATGTCAGATAAGATGGATAACGTGACGGTGAGATGTGAGGCCAATGGGACGCTTAATTTTTAGTGCCAGATGGTTTTAATATAAGCTGAAACAGCAAACGAAATTCTGACTCTGTTCTGTATCATATTAATACTTCTGCAGGTGGGAGGCAGACGTCTCTGATAACGTCAAGACATTGTGACTGCTTTGTGTAGCTTCCAGGTTCTTAAAGATGCTGTTGTTGGTATCTTAAAGGGGTTGGCCACTTTACCTCATGTTTTTTTGTAATATGTGTATGTATGTGTGGGGCAGGATATTAGGTAATTTACCAATATACATCTAATAATAGTCCTGCTCCACGTTCTTGATATGTAAAGTGAAGTCTCCCGTCTTTTACCTCATCAGCCAGAGATTCCTGCCCATAAAATGGCCGCAGATGGAGGGTCATGTGATCGCTGTCCATGACCAATCTACCTTCCAGGACCTTATGTTAGTAATCATGAACACATCAGGCTGAAGATATTAAAGAAAAACAGGGCCTTACATTGGTGGCCGTAACCTTAGGTACTAGGCCCGATTGTTGCTCTTGAATCTCTCAAATACAATAGTCAATGCTGACAATGGCATCTAAGTTAGGTGGAGGAATAGGAGGCTCCTTCTGCTTGTTTGGTTCTTATTTGAAGCTCCCACACAGGCCCCCAGACCTGCCATAAGTAAATGGCTATTAGGCCGAGCTAATAGATTGCCTGTCAGCTTACTCTGATAGGCAACAATGCTCTCTTATACTAAATACCAGGGCCGGGGCCAGCACTGGGCATACCTGGGCATATGCAGGGGCCCAGCACTGCTAGGGGCCCCACCTAAGGCTGTATTTAAGGAATCCATGGGGGTATGGGGGGCTGTATGTAATAAATACATATGGTGTGAGGGGGGCTGTATATAAAATACCCATGAGGGGGTTGTTTGTGATGATAAACTAGAGAAGATTTTAGGGAACAGGAGACTGTTTTAGTTTCTGAATTTTTAATACTGCCACATGGGTTCACTGCAAAGGGGCCCACTGAGGCTCGGTCGCACAGGGACCTACTGAAACCTGGAGCCCACCCTGCTGGGTATAATGAGTACCAAAGTATTATGTAAGTGATCTAATGAGTCCTAGTAGAACTGGTGCTGTTACGTGCCCTTTTCAGTCATAAAATGATGATAAAGTATAAATTCTATCATGTAGGAAATGGTTAAAAAAAGAAAGAAAACTGCTGAGCCGCCATTATTATCTTTCGGATTTCTTCATCGTATCCCATAATGAAATGCTTTTGCACTTCCTATAGTCACTGTCCCAAATGTGCCGATCCCTTATTTTTAAGAAACTGTCCTAGGGCAAATAGAGGGCAGGATTTGGCCAAATTTCGGAACAGCAGGATGTAAAATCTATTATTTTACCACCTGTGACATTAGAAAGCTCATGTATAAACTATAACCTCCACAAGTTCTATGTGCGGTTATTAAGAAATGTAAATGAGGCAGTCATTAAAGCTCGGGATGGATATCAAGGGAATCCTAATATCTACAATGAAATAAAGGAATGTTCTCATTAATGAAGGTTATGTAGTTATAGAGGAGCAGCAGGGACCGGAGCACAGCATCTCATGAATTAAGGTATTTCAGAAGACCACAAACCGACCAACATTTTCCCTTTGATTTTGTTCCCCGTCCGTCTCATCAGTTTTAAAAAACAAAAAAGAAGCCAAACCCTCTAAAAATACAGTTCCCCTCACCATAAATAATGACACCAAAAACTTGAATACATACTCATAATACACATCCACTTAATACACACCTTGGACCAGACCCTTTTAGATAGATATTTGCATCTCATAATACAAACCTCTGACTGGGCTGCTCAGTGAGGATCTCGGTAATGGGACCCCAATGGATCACAAGAACAGGGGTCCGTTGTACCCCTTAAGAATGAAGAGGCCGGTCGCACATGCGTGTTGCTGCTCCATTCAGCACCGTATTCTCCGTCATTCTCAGTCGGTTCCACAGACCGTGAATGGAGCGGCAGCGGTCCCATCACTGAAGCAGGTCCCACAAGATACGGACTAACTTGTTGGGACTGGACCACCCTTTAAAGAACTCAAAGACAGAATTCAGACCAGATCCCTCCTAACTATAGACTTAAGACTAGACTTAAAAGGAATTTTCATATTGATGATCTATCTTAAGAATGATCTTGTTGCCAGACCCTTATTGACCGATATCAGCAGCCATAAGACTATGGCAAAAGTGTTAAAAATAGAAGAATTTTTCTTTACACTCAGATACACAAAGATACTTTACACTATACATTACTCCATCACATAAAGTATCAATGAAATAGTTTGTGGTTGTAAAATGTATAAATGAGAAAACGTTCAAGGGGGATGAATACTTTTGTAACCATATGAATCTAAGCTACCACTAATACAGGTGGTCCCCTACTTAAGGACACCCAACCGACAGATGACCCCTAGTTACAGACGGAGCACTCTGCCCACTGTGACCTATGGATGCTTTATTTTTGTCCCAGGCTCTAATTGTCAGTTGTAAGGTGTAAGAATGACATTTAATGGATAATCCTTGGTCCCATTACAGCAAAAAAAAAAATTAAAATCCAATTGTCACTGGGACAAAAAAAAAATTGCCTGGAGCTACAGTTATAAACTATACAGTTCCAACTTACATACAAATTCAACTTAAGAACAAACCTATCTTGTACACAACCCAGGGACTACCTGTATATAATGGGCAAGCTGTGCATAGTGAGGGTTCAGGAACTGAAACAAACACTACGATACAGAAGTATTGCTCTACATTGTGAAGGGAGGATCAGAAAACCTAGCGGTCCCAAAAAAATACTAATAAAAAATCCCTCCCTTCTACGGGACATATATAGCAATAACAGGTTTTCTTGCATACAAAATTGCTTGGCATTATCCTGTGTGGTTGACAACGTAGCAAAAAAGAATAAAAAAAACATTTTTGCTGTTTTCTGTTACTAGAAATTAAAAAAAAACTGTGATCACGTGATATCAATAAAAACTACAGCTCATTATGCAAAAAATGCTCTACACATGGAAACATTATGGGGATACAGAAAATGTGTTTCCCTGTGATTGCAGTGACCTATAAAGTAAGGAAAACATGTCATTTTTAACGCATGTCATTGTGTAAAAGCAGATTTAGTTTTTTTCCAATTACATGTTATCCAGAAATTTTTCCAGCTCCCTAAGACGTTGCACAGAATATCAAATGTTGCCATTAAAAAGTGGCTCCGCAGCTCTTCTTATTCATGTCTTAATTAGGTTTTCCAAAGCCTATTAGGAGGTGAACAGGTAGTGCGTGATTCACCCCAGGATTGCCTCCGGCAGGGTCTAATAGGCTGCCAATCAGTAATACTGGCAGTGTGTTATACAAGCCATCAAATAATCACATTTTCAAGTCCCATTGTGGGGCTAATTAAAACTGTGAAAAAAAAAGTTCAATTCATTATCTGAAGAAAAATTTTTAAAAAATTACACAAATGCAGAAAAAATGTACAAATAAAGAAAAATCTAAAAATAAATAAAAACAGGACAAAAACCACAACATATTGGGTATTTCCATGTCTGATAAATCCTGGCTGATAGAAGAATTTTTGGTCCCTTCAGTGAAAGTCATAAAAAAAAATGATGACAAAATCTGTTATCGGTAAAAACAACAACTTGTCCCACAAAAAACATGTGACTTGTAGGCTCAAGTCTTCACCGTTTTTTCTGCTAAGTGTTTTCATCAAAAAATTAAAAAAAATAATGCAGTGATCGAAGAATACAATTATCTTGCAAATTATGGTTAATACGGTCAATAAAAATTTTCCAAAAAATTACATTTTTTTTCCCAATCATCTTCCAATTAAGGGCTTCTAAGAGTACATAAATAAGAGCCCTGAATGGTCCAATTCAAAAAAATTCAACACAACTTGCAAAAATCAAGTCCTCATACGGCTACGATGGCTGAAAAATTAGAAATTTATGGAGGTTTCTGCCAGAGTTGTTGGAACCACTAAATAGAGTCTCAAGAGGTTTTATGTTTTGGACATATTGGGGGGAATTCATTAATGTGTCGCAGGCTCCAACAGCGCAGAGTCAGACAAAACTCTAAATGCCTTTATATGCCTATATATCGAAAATGGGGTTTTTTTTGGCACAAATCCACCAGAAACAGGTGGTGGGACAGGTTTTTATTGAATTCCAACCATTGTCTGTATATCGACAGTGGCACATAAGGTTTTCAAGTGCACACACACTAACAACAAACCAAAAAGAGCCAAGTCATGCTGTGTCATCAAATATATTGCAGATATTTTGAGATTTATCCCAATTTTAGTCTTCGGTAAGAACCATACAGTAATCACCCCGTGAGGAAAAATATGGGAACACACTAATGACACTGTGCAGAACAACGGGCACCGAGACGTGTGGACTACACAGAAGTGGTCATTGATCCTGAGAAAAGCCGATGATTATGGCGGCTGACAATCAACTTCTTTCTACGAAATCAGCGGCAGCAGAAGAAATCAGAGAACAAGTGAGAACAAGCTGAATGCAGAAATGTGCCAGACAGTAAACAGGCGGCACATAATAAGCAGAATAAAAGAGACCTAGGGATATAGCAGAGCTGGATTTGTCATGCAGGATGACAGTGGTATTCTATAGGTCTACAGATAACCTACTAACAGAGTGGATTTGGCATTTCAGTGAATGGCTAGAAGGGCTATGGGCGTGTTACAGAAGCCCTCAGGGCCCTGGATACACAGGATATTGATACATTGCGGCAGCAGGTCTCAGTCTCATCCTACCCCCTGCACTTCCTGTAATCTGGAAGCAGTGAGCACACAGTGGTCCTGCACAGTGTAACAGCCTGAGGGGCTATGATAATTAGCCCATAGTCTCTCTAGCTCATTAGCATAATGCTTCATGCTGTTGGCTCATAATCTCTGAACCCCCACACTTTGCATATGATGATTTATGGGAAAATAATCAGCCAATGCCGTCCCATGCGTAATCTCCGGTCCTCACAGGACCTTCAGCTCCACGCTATTACCATCCACTCTTCTCACAACCGTCTCCAGGATTTATTATTTAGCAAAATCTGTTAGACTGTCCCCCACTTTCCAAACCTTCAAACGTGACCTGAAAACCCACCTGTTCAGGATCACCTACGATACACAATAACTTCTCTGCTCCCTCACCTCATGTCTCCTTCTACCCTCCCTCATAGATTGCAGGTCCTCCCTCCACTTGTATCCTGTAGTTGTATATTTGTATTTGCATTTGTTCTTGCCTTAATGTAATGTATGTGAACCCCTTACTGATTGTACAGCATTATGGAATTAATTGTGGAAATAATAATAATAATCCTCCCCGCTTAGTAAATTATAGACTCTTATTCTTCCTTTTGTCATAAAATAATAAATCCGTATTATACATCACATTTACAACCCTCCCCACTTCAGCATTTACTCTCATCTGTTCGGCTGGCTCATCGAGGAATAACGTATGATGGACATTTTTAAAAAGCATAAATGTCAAAAAATAAAAACTGGTCTTAAAAAAAAAACAAACAAAAAAAAACATGTCTTTTATGATATTCTGCCACAAGATGTCTATCCTTTCTGTGGACACCTTGTGGTTGAGTTGTGACTTGCAGCCTAGTGTTACAATATTGAATAGAATTACCGTATATACTCGAGTATAAGCCACCCCGAGTATAAGCCGAGACCCCTAATTTTACCACCAAAAACTTGGAAAACCTATTGAGGGTGGGAAATGCATTGGTCACAGACCCCCCCCAGTATATAGCCAGCAAGCCCCCAGTAGTATATAGCCCCCTATAGTATACAGCAAGCCTGTCCCCCTGTAGTATACAGCCAGCCCCCTGTAGTATACAGCCAGCCCAGCCTGCCCCCAGTAGTATACAGCCAGCCTGCCCCCTGTAGTATACAGCCAGCCCAGCCTGCCCCCAGTAGTATACAGCCAGCCCAGCCTTCCCCCAGTAGTATACAGCCAGCCCAGTCTTCCCCCAGTAGTATACAGCCAGCCCAGCCTGCCCCCAGTAGTATACAGCCAGCCCAGCCTGCCCCCAGTAGTATACAGCCAGCCCAGCCTGCCCCCAGTAGTATACAGTCAGCTCAGCCTGCCCCCAGAAGTATACAGCCAGCCCAGCCTGCCCCCAGTAGTATACAGTTAGCCCAGCCTGCCCCCAGAAGTATACAGCCAGCCCAGCCCAGCACTAAAAAAACAAAACAAAAACCTTATATACTCACCCTCCGGCGACCCGAATGCGCAGCGCTGCTTCCCCGATGTCAGTGCGGCTTCTCTTTTGTCTTCCGCGCATGTCTTCTTTCTTCTGTAACAGCCTGCAGGGCGCGGCCATGTTTCCTGCCGCTGCTGACGTCATACTATGTGCCGGCCGGGAAGATTGTAAACCAATCACACTGACATACAGGTGTGTGCCTTCCCTGGCAGGATCTGCTCTTCTTTAAGCCTCCTGTGCCCTTGTTTTAAAGATAAAAAACTTTACAAATTATGCAAATTAGCCTGAGGTGCTCCGGTCTCTATTAACACCTACAACAGCCTGGAGCCACCCAGGCTCATTTGCATAATCTTTTTGTAAAAACCAGGGTATAAGAAACTAAAAGAAGAGCAGATCCTGCCAGTGGGGCACACACCAGTATGTCAATGTGATTGGTTTACAATCCTTCATCCTGGTGGTAGATATCATTTAAGGACATCTGACTTACAGATGACCCCTTTTTACAGACGGACCTCTCTGGGCAATGGTGAAGCTCTCTTTACTTTAGTCCCAGACTGCAATGATCAGCTGTAAGATGTCTATAATGAATCTTTATTGATCATCTTTGTTCACATAACAGCAAAAAATTTTTTTGAAAATCCAATTGTCACCAAAAAAAAAAAAAATTGGTCTGGAGTTATAATTATAAAATATACCGGTTCAGCCTTACCTACAAATTCAACTTAAAAACAAACCTAAGTCATGATGTCTACTGTTACATTGGCACCATAAAATTATGTCTAACACACAAATACATATTATCAATATTTCATAACCACTGCCAAAGTCTCTAATACATGACCAATAATTTTAGAGTAAATAATAAAAAATCTTTTAAAAATCCCATAGCAAACTATGTTTTAGTTCCCTACCAGGAGCGAATAAATGATATGAAATCCTCGGCAGGAGATGTCTACTTGAGGGAGAGCAGCCATCTGTACTGTGACCGGCCTCACCATTACTTTCTCTTATGTGTGGACTGTCGAGAAGTGAAATATTTCCTGAAGTCGGTTAATAGGTTTTTACTTATTCCTTAGTTTTTAATTAATTGTGGAATGAAATTTCAAAGTCTTCTATAAATCGAGATCATGTGGTGCTCGCCGTAGGCTGGCTAGTACAAATATTTTATTACAACACTTTAATAGATTGCTAAGGAGAATATTTTTCATATGGGGATTGCAACCCCCTACAAGGAAGATTATTATTAAAAAAGATTGTATTCTAATTATATATACTGCATAAATAAGAAAATATAGAGATGCGTCTTCACTTAAAGGGGTATTTTCATCTGGGCATACACATTTAATTTAATTCATCTGCCACATACAGAGATTTCTTCAATTACATGTTATTAAAAATAATGTATAAGTTTCCATAAATGTAGTCATGTTGTCCCTTAGAAATGAGATGTCCTTGGATACAACCACCGCCACACTCTGACAGAGGTGGCCACGCATGTGCTATTGAGGTGTCCAACCACCTGGATTCACCGTTCGTTACCACAGGACGCATGTGGGATATGCAGTAACTCTCAAACATTTCATAGGCAAAAACTATTTGCTTCTTTGTGCAATCCATCCAACAAAGGTGGTTGTATCCAAGGACAACAATCTTGTTTCTAAGGGACCATGTGACTACATTCATGTATCTTCACACAGGAATATTTTTTTTATAACATTAAATTGCATATGGCAAATTAACTAAAATAAATGTAAATAACCAGATGAGAATACACCTTTAACTGGTGACTAAATCCATTAACACATTTAGCATAAATCATTAGTACAAGAGAATACCAGAAACTTTGTAATATACATCATCAGAACTGAGTACTTTCTTCTTTACTTTCTTTGCTCCTCTTTTGCTTTTTGAGTTTCGCTCTGCTACGGTCCATCTTACTAGCAAGGGGGGCAGTAGCTCAATGAGAGGTCACATTACATACAAGTTCTAGACAGAGAGGAGGTTAAGGGAAGTGGAACCACCTAAGGCCGCTTTCACACTGATGCCGGGGACAAATATGCGATATACGCTCATATAGATGCTTATGGTACCGTGCATGGGAAAAAGAGAGGGCATGCTGCTGTGCTCCTTGCTCCTCTCCAGAGTGTAGCTGTATGCTCGCCCAGGCGGGCATATGGCAGTGTGAAAGAAGCCTAACAGAGTTAACTTAAAGGGGTTGGCATTGTATATAAAAAAACTTTACAGGATAAGACTCTAATAGGGTCATCCATACTGTACTTACCCTGGTAATGTGCGTCAATAGCCACCAGGAGCTGCGGGTCATATGACCTAATGCCGCAGGATTGTGATATCCATTGTCCTTTTAGCTTCTGGCTGCCTTTAGTTACCAGGGCTCTATGGGAACCTGTCACTAGCTGTATTTGTAAAAAATGACTGTTTCCCTTTAAATAAGAAAAATTGTAGGAAAATGACTGGCGGTAGACTCAGGTCAGCAAGTGCCTAATGTTCAATGGCAGGGCCGGATCATAGGGGGGTGCCCAGGGCACGAGCCCCAGGGCCCCCACCACTTTGCCCTTAAAGGGGCCCCCACCAAATGTGGGTGATTCAAGTGTTCACATGACCGCCCGATTCGCCCACTGTGTATTAGCACACATGGGGCATACCCCATAGGAAAATTACTGGGGGTAGACTCAGGTCAGCAAGTGCCTAATGGTCAATGGTAGAATCAATATACGCCAATATACATCCAGACCCTGGTTATTTGTGTAATAGTCAATCTCCAATCCATGACTGATGTGGTGTGTCCCATTAATTACAGGCTGAAGGACTACCTGGGACATTGGGAATGATATGGACAGTTCCTGTAGGTTGCTGCTCATTTACCCGGCTTATTCCTCAAACACCTCAGCAGTCAGTAGGCCAGAAAATGTTAATGGTCATTGAACAAAATGAAAAGATGAATCATTCGATTTGTTTCCTTGGCTAATAAAGGATTTACTACTGTAAGTGTCTGTCCTTATTTAATAGGATCCCCTACAAGGAAGGGACTGGGATGGTAAATAGTTGTTTGATTGTATGAAGCTTATAGCACAGAGTGGATGTCATGTTATGTGGCCTATGTGTATTCTCATTTATGCTTTTATCCGGTAACACAATGAATATTAAACCAGAATTATGGCGATCCTGAGACATCACTGTCACTATAACCCAATAAGGAGTAAACACAATATTCACCTTCAAAAAAAATATGTCAATATCAGTCAATAGGATTAATCCTACTGAGATCCGCCTGACTCTGGGGCAACAAAAAAACCCTTTCATTTAAATGAAAAGCTTTTCTTTGCCATAGGGCAAATTGATGTCAACTAATATTCACCTTCATGTTTAAAGAGCTGAGATGTTACATAGTTACAGGGTGAGGCCTCATATGAACAATGGCTAACACACAGCCCCATGTATTTCTATAGGCTTATACACACGGCTGTTCCTAGGTGGTACCTATAGGAACCTGTACCTGGTGGCAGTCCCCGGGTTATGTACAAGGTAGGTTCTTTAGGTTTGTTCTTCAGTTGAATTTGTATGTAAGTCAGAACCGTATATTTTATAATTGTAACCACATCCAAATATTTTTTGGTCTCTGTGACAATTGGATTTTAAAAATGTTGGTTAGTCATAAGAACCAGGATTAACAATAAAGCTTCATTAGACACCTGTGATAACTGTTATATATGATTATTGTAGCCTAAGGCTAAAGTACAGTAAATACCAACATCCAGAGGTCCGCTTGTAACTAAGTGTCGTTTGTAAGTCGGGTGTTCTTAAGTAGGGGACCGCCTGTATATGTTTGTCTTTTCTTGCCTCTGTAGGCACTTACACATCGCTGTATTAGGCTACATTCAGATGCCCATTGCCCGGTGTACCGTAGCACAGCGGGCACACGGCGGGAACACGTTGGCACGCGGGGAGAGGAGGAGGTGAACGCTGCTCGCCCCCGACCCTCTCCATAGGGATATATGGTGCACGGCACCGTATGCCGTGAAAAGATAGGACATGTCCTATCTTTTTACGGGGTACGGAGCGGTGCGGTGCCGCACGTGTGCTTCACCGTACCGCTCCCATAGGGCGCCGTGCGCCCATTGCGGTCTATGGGGGGCGTATATCGGCCGTATATACGTCCCCATAGGGCCTTATTCTGTACAATAAATGATGTCTAAGCCAATGTGAATGGGTCCGGCGGAGGAGCCTCTCTCGGCCTTCCTTGGCTATAAATACATTAAGGTGCGATCCGGTAGCTTTCCCTGGTGCATCCATTAAAAAACACTACAAAAGCAGCGCACTTTTTTACAATTTAACAATGTTTTGAATTCCTAACGTAACGATTGTATATGGCCGAGATGTTCCGGCACATTTCCTTTTATTTTCCTGTTCCTACTGACCTTTCCCATATGACAGCGCTCTGTATCCGCACATACACGGTGCATACCTCACCGGGCGCCTGCCGCAGAGACACAGAACACAGTGACCTAAATGTAATTACTGCAGTGTGTATAATTCCTACAGAACATGTACAATTTCGGAAGGAAGGTACAAATTCCAGATGCTATTTTCAGCGTCCACCTGCAGTAATAACTTGCTGACTGGGGAGATTTAAGAAAGGAAAAAATTCTACCCCCTGTGGATTAATGTCGCCTCTTGTCTTATACTTTATCTTATTGTAACTGTATGGTTTGTCTTATTCTATTATCATTACATTCTCCCTATTACTAGTAATATTATCTTCAGATTTCTTCTTATTATAAATATTATTAGAATTATTCTTACATGTTATTTTGATCATTAATGTCTTTTGATTATAATCATTATTAGCTGTGAAATTAGTCAACTATATTATAATTTTTATTTTTATTACTTGGATTTACAAAATTAAATTTTTTTAATTAATTCCTAAAGATCTTCCATTAATATGCCAGAAGAGAGACAGGACAGAAAAACAGCCTTGAAAAAAGTCTTGAAAAAGCATTAAAGAAGTTTGCAAATCTAGGTAGAAGCATTGTTACTACAGTACAAGTGAGTATTACAGTAACATGGTACCATAGACTGTAAGCTCTGGTGTCACCTTCCAATCTCATAGACTGTAAGCTCTTGTGTCACCTTCCAATCTCATAGACTGTAAGCTTTTGTGTCACCTTCCATCCTCATAGACTGTAAGCTCTTGTGTCACCCCCTCATCCTCATAGACTGTAAGCTCTTGTGTCACCCTCATCCTCATAGACTGTAAGCTCTTGTGTCCCCCCTCATTCTCATAGACTGTAAGCTCTTGTGTCCCCCCTCATCCTCATAGACTGTAAGCTCTTGTGTCACCCCCCATCCTCATAGACTGTAAGCTCTTGTGTCACCCCCTCATCCTCATAGACTGTAAGCTCTTGTATCCTCCCCTCATCCTCATAGACTGTAAGCTCTTGTGTCCCCCCTCATTCTCATAGACTGTAAGCTCTTGTGTCCCCCCTCATCCTCATAGACTGTAAGCTCTTGTGTCACCCCCCATCCTCATAGACTGTAAGCTCTTGTGTCACCCCCTCATCCTCATAGACTGTAAGCTCTTGTGTCACCCCCTCATCCTCATCGACTGTAAGCTCTTGTGTCACCCCCTCATCCTCATAGACTGCAAGCTTTTGTGTCACCCCCTCATCCTCATAGACTGTAAGCTCTTGTGTCACCCTCATCGACTGTAAGCTCTTGTGTCATCCCCTCATCCTCATAGACTGTAAGCTCTTGTGTCACCCCCTCATCCTCATAGACTGTACGCTCTTCTGTCACCCCCTCATCCTCATAGACTGTACGCTCTTCTGTCACCCCCTCATCCTCATAGACTGTAAGCTCTTGTGTCACCCCTCATCCTCATAGACTGTAAGCTCTTGTGTCCCCCCCTAATCCTCATAGACTGTAAGCTCTTGTGTCACCCTCATCCTCATAGACTGTAAGCTCTTGTGTCACCCCCCCATCCTCATAGACTGTAAGCTCTTGTGTCACCTTACATCCTCCTAGACTGTAAACTCTTGTGTCCCCTCTCATCCTCATAGACTGCAAGCTCTTGTGTCCCCTCTCATACTCATAGACTGTAAGCTCTTGTGTCCCCTCTCATCCTCATAGACTGTAAGCTCTTGTGTCACCTCCTCATCCTCATAGACTGTAAGCTCTTGTGTCACCCCCTTCATCCTCATAGACTGTAAGCTCTTGTGTCACCCCCTTATCCTCATAGACTGTAAGCTCTTGTGTCTCCCCTTCATCCTCATAGACTGTAAGCTCTTGTGTCACCCCTCATCCTCATAGACTGTAAGCTCTTGTGTCACCCCCTCATCCTCATAGACTGTAAGCTCTTGTGTCACCCCTCATTTTCATAGACTGTAAGCTCCTGTGTCACCCTCTCATCCTCATAGACTGTAAGCTCTTGTGTCACCCCCTCATCCTCATAGACTGTAAGCTCTGATGATTGTACACACCACGAGACTAGTTGAGCCTTTGGCCTCATTCAGCAGTTAGCAGTATAAATAAACCATTGAGCAGATTCCACATAGTGTAGTATCTGCAGGAAGCATATTATAGAGCAGGACTGTACATAGTGTCCTATCTGCAGGCAACATGTTATATAGCAGTGTTGCTGAACAGACTGTACATAGTACCTTTCTGCAGGCTGCAGGCAGAAGGCAGAGCTGAACAGATTGTACATAGTGTCCTATCTGCAGGCAGCATGTTATAGAGCAGGAGGTGCTGAGTAGATTTTATATAGTTTCTCATCTTTAGGTAGCATGTTATAGAGCAGAAGGAGCTGAGCAGCTCATCTTGACAATGCAGTTTAAAGTCTTTAAATAACATATGAAATGTAAAATGTATCTAAATAAACATATGACAAAAAAACCCCAATGTGATAACAGTGAAAATGATAAAGGTTGTACATCAGATCCAGTATATTTGGGCCTAGTAAGAGCCTGTACTATGTCTGTACGGTCACAGAACATGTTACTGCTCTGTAGCCTTCAGTGGTTGGAGATAATTTGACAGAGATACAAAGTGCTACATGAAGGGTCAAAGGAAACATTTTCTCTTGACTATTCACCTCATTACACAAAGCCGGTGTGGCAATATTCACGCTAGTCATCCCTCGCCAGGTCAGGCCGCTGGCTACCAATCAGCTTGTCAGCCGAGACCACGCCATGGGAAGACCACGTCTATTCATTCCCATTCCAC
This sequence comes from Engystomops pustulosus, assembly GCF_040894005.1. Taxonomy (NCBI): domain Eukaryota; kingdom Metazoa; phylum Chordata; class Amphibia; order Anura; family Leptodactylidae; genus Engystomops; species Engystomops pustulosus. The sequence continues at coordinate 27,436,301 of NC_092411.1, read as the reverse complement.
AATCCGGGGTCATGAGGATAATAAAAAGCCCAATTAACATAACTAATGATGGGGACATGCAGCACACATGTAGCAGCTCCGCTCTCGCCTCGTTCTCTGACTACGCTGCGGGAACTAACAGACAAATTCTGACAAAATACAACAAGAAAGTGGAATGTGGAGTCTTGTCTGCGATGTCAGAATGAGGACACAAGAAACCCAAAGCATCAAATAGAAACATCAGACTTTCATCTCTAAAACCTGACAGCTTCCTTGGTTACTGTTAGATTTGTCTTTACTTTGCATGAGTGAAAGTGGAGATGAATGTGATGCTCAGAATGGGAGAAATAATGTTACATCCTACAAGTCACTGACACTGCGGAGAACTGCAAACATCTAGATCCAGAAACAAAATCGCTGTGTTTGCCATACGGAAAGATTTGACTTGGAAAAAAATTATTTGACTTGGAGGTTCTGTATCACAGGCCTTTTTCAGGTGGCCATAAAAAGGTCAATACTTAAAGGGGTTTCCCATTACAGCAAAGTAATACTATTGTTTGTATGATAAAAAGTCATACAATTTTCCAATATACTTCCTGCATCAATTCCTCACGGTTTTCTAGATCTCTGCTTGCTGTCATTGTATAGAAAGCTTCTATGTTTCCTTCCAGTGGACAGAAATTTGGCCATGGTCACACAGGTGCATGACTCGTTAGTATCATAGAGAGTAATCAGAGCTGTGTGATATAACGGGCTTATTCTTATAACCTAAGAAAACCCAGTCCGACACTGAGTATCTTCTTAGGAGAAGTTAGGGCCACACTCAGTATGCATCTGCCGATAAGATCAAAGTAAAAACCTAGTGATTCTCCCGAGGATGGAGGTTATCATCTGCTCCGGGGCCATGGCACAAACACAATACTAACATGTTAAGTGATAAATCAATGGTTTAAATTTTGTCATGATTAACTCTCAATAACCCAATTAAAGTGACAGTCTAACAAAGTGCTCTCGCCGTATATGTGTATTAGCCCAAGGACGTGAAGTGTAGGATTTTTTTTTATGTCCGGGAAAGTCAGAAGAGAAACAAGCAGAGTAATTTTCATTTATCAATGTCATTTGTTTCAAGTACAAACCACAGAATGTTCAATCTTCTCTACTTATTTGCCAATCCAACCGTATTGATTTCTCCGGAACGCTTCCCAATGTATTCCATGTACACAGCTAAAAACGCATAACAAAATGATTTATTTCTAGGGCCAGGAAAAATAAGGTGCCCAGCATGACCTTCACAGCCAATGTCAAGTACTGAAGAAAGGAAATGATATACAGCTTCATATTAAGTTATGAATAGAAAAGCTTCAGTGTACAACCTACCATACACATGAACACAGAGCTTAAAGTTCAGCTCAATTTTTATATTTCATAAATAAAATGATACTGAGCATCATATTCAACTTTGCAATATATTTTTTATTAAAGATGCTTATTTCTCCCTTTATCCCCCTCCTTCACAGATGCATGTATAAGTATAAGTAACCTTCTCCTACTACTCATTACACAAAGAGCAGACAGAAAAGGAGAAGCTGCTGCAGTTTCTGATGACTTAACTCCTTACAGACCTGGAGAGTATTTCAATTGATAAACTTCTCTAGCAACAGAGCTAAATTATGTAGTAAAATAGTTTCTAGGTTTGTAAGGAGATAAATCATTAGAAGCTTTAGCCTCTTCTCCTTACCTGTGTGCTCTGGGTTCAGACTTTATAAGTGTTTTTGGATTCTCTGATCACTCATGAAAAAAACAGGACCAAGAGGTTGTTTGGGATCATATAAAAAAATATATATGGCTGGGGGATGAGGGAAAACTGTAACTTATACTTACCTATTTTCGTGCTCCTGTCTCCTGTGGCGATGGCCGCTACTGGCAGCTCCTGTTTGTCACCACTGTACGTCCTAACACAGCAGAAGATTCTGTATATAGTCTCTGTATACAAACAGAAGCCATGGGTAACAGCCATTTCCACAGGAGGGAGCACATAGAGAGGTAAGTATAAGATTTGTATTGTTTTAATACACCTCCAGCTATATATAAACATTTTTCTAATACTGGACAAACCCATTTAACTAAATATATTGCAAAGTTTACTCTTGTCACCTGTACTATTGGTTTAAGAAGAATGAAATGGTCTCAAAAGTTGGGGTACACTGCTAGAGACCTTTTTGGGCATTATCCAGACCCCCTCTTAAAAACTAAATATATTATTGGCCTGAACCCAACTGCTCATGGATTTAATATCACAACATGGTATGTTTGTCTTTTTTATTAGACTTTCTGCTGAGAGTGCGGGAGATAGAGCTGCTTCTTAGAGCTGGGCTTATACAGAGCGTGGTTTTCCACTTTGTAAGTCATGAGGTTAAGGTGCACAAGGCAGATAATGGTTCATATGTAGAGGGTTAAATAATTATTGAACAACAATTTTAAGTAATATTAACAAGAGGTAAGACGCAAATCTGCAATATTTGAGCCAAGCATTGGCTGGTTCGGGTCCGCCGTTCCATGACAACCCCTCGCCGGGATCTAAAGGGTAACAGTCACAATCAGCGGCAATGCCGCTGGTGAGGATGAACGTTCAGGTTCAGATACACGAACCTGGAAAAAACCGAACTTTCAGGATCGGCGAACCTGGACCCTCTACTATTGACATGATATTTTCACCAAATATCAGTAACAAAATCTGAACCATGCTGCCAAAGACATAAAACCACAGACATTCAATAAATTAAACTATGTGTCATGAAGAGAAAAAACATAGGGCAAAAGTACTAGAAAACATAAAGAAAGAGCTGCAAAAAGACAGGGAAAGTCATTCCACCGGTTGAAATCTATCAGTAATTAGAAAGCAATTTCAGATGGTTCAACAATTTTTTGGTTTTCTATGCCTTTTAGCCTATTACATTATGTAGTTAATAGAGATGAGCGAGCACTAAAATGCTCGGGTGCTCGTTATTCGATACAAACTTTTCCCGATGCTCGAGTGCTCGTATCGAATAACGAGCCCCATTAAAGTCAATGGGAGACCCGAGCATTTTTTCACTGAAAGAACGCATTAAAAGAACAGTGCAGAATAACACATTACAGATGTTTACAGATGTTTTCCTTGTAAGAACACATTGAAATAACACTATTCTTCCCTTTGCAGGTGTTCGCGCGTGTCTTCCGCTAAGTTAGGAGACACGCGCGCACATCTGCGAAGTGAAGAATTGTGTTCTTTCAATGTGTTCTTACAAGGAAAACATCTGTAAATATGTGTAATGTGTTATTCTGCACTGTAAATACTGTTCTTCACTGTATTTTATTAATTTAATGCTCGATCTCAAGCCGGCAAGATACTCGTCCGAGCAACGAGCCGGTCCGAGTATGCTAATACTCAACCAAGCAGTATACTCGCTCATCTCTAGTAGTTAATTAAGTGTTTTTATAGCTTTTTTAGAGGAGCCTTCCATGTCAATTTTTGAGGTTATATTTGTCATGGCCACATTTTTAGTAACAGGCTGTACCCGGATGTGTCACAATGTACGGCATATTATACTTATTATATGCAATTTCATATTGCAGACAATAAAAACGTTACCTTTTCTTGATATTGTCGACGTGAAGAGTCTAAGGACTGGATTAAGGCTGTAGCGTGGCCGACAAACATGGCGTAGCATGTGGCGCCCACAATCATACTCAACATAGTTATCCATAGATCAGACATGCTAACGGGAGCCCGGGCTCCATAACCAATGCACAGCATATGGCTCATGGCTTTGAAGAGTGCATACGAGTACTGTTTTCCCCAGGAATCATTCTGCAAAAAAAAAACATAAAAAATTAATTGGCGATGTAAAATTTACAGATTCAAATGCGTAAAATAAATAACCTTTAAGCAAATGTGTTCAGTCATACAGTCCTAATAATGTTGCAGCGCAGAGCATTTCATGCATGTCAAATGTATGTATAGTATTCCACCTGCGCTGACAAGCAATGCCTGCGAGACCCTGTCTAATGTCGCCAATCACGCTGAGTGAAGATGATTAGATAGTTTTCCTAACTCTCCCATGGATCCACTCCCGCTTCCACATCAATTGTATTTGGCTTAAGGGGAATAACATTCCTCCGTTGTCTGGAAAACGAAAGATAGATGATTATTTTACTGACTGCATTAACTATAGGTATAATGGATATGACATTGCATGTAAAGACCTACAACACCGTATAGGCTTTGATATATACACACAGTAACCTTAGCATTTATCTATAAGGGTCATTTATATGATTCAGTCATAGAACCCTTTTTACAATACTTCAATCCGCCCCTTCCCCATTTATAGTTAGCGTAATTGTTGGCACCACATCCCTGCTTACACAAGGAAAAGTACTGCTGACAACGAAAGATTTTTATTGTTTGTTGGCATATTGCTGGCATGAAATACAGGGCAATGATTGGGAACAATTTGTTGCTCTGCCAAGTGGACCAATGATTAGACACTATTTGTACACTCACTGGCGGTTCTACCATTCACTATAGACAGGGGTTATCCTCTACGCCTAGAGGAGAGGTGGTTCTACCATCACCATAGACAGGGGGCATCCTCTACACCTAGAGGAGAGGTGGTTCTACCATCACCATAGACAGGGGGCATCCTCTACACCTAGAAGATAGACGGTTCTACCATCACCATAGACAGGGGGCATCCTCTACACCTAGAGGAGAGGAGGTTCTACCATTACCATAGACAGGGGTTATCCTCTACGCCTAGGGAAGAGATGACTCTACCATCACCATAGACAGGGGGCTTCCTCTACACCTAGAGGAGAGGTGGTTCTACCATCACCATAGACAGTGGGCATCCTCTACACCTAGAGGAGAGGTGGTTCTACCATCACCATAGACAGTGGGCATCCTCTACACCTAGAGGAGTGTTGGTTCTACCATCACCATAGACAAGGGGCATCCTCTACACCTAGAAGATAGACGGTTCTACCATCACCATAGACAGGGGGCATCCTCTACACCTAGAAGATAGACGGTTCTACCATCACCATAGACAGGGGGCATCCTCTACACCTAGAGGAGAGGAGGTTCTACCATTACCATAGACAGGGGTTATCCTCTACGCCTAGGGAAGAGATGACTCTACCATCACCATAGACAGGGGGCATCCTCTACACCTAGAGGAGAGGTGGTTCTACCATCACCATAGACAGTGGGCATCCTCTACACCAGTGGAGGTGAACCTATGGCACAAGTGCCAGAGGTGGCACTCTGAGCCCTTTCTGTGGGCACCCAGGCCTTCACCCCAACACAAAGTTTGCCAGATAGGACTCAAGGCTATCTCCTGTGATCCAATAAAGCCCAGGACGTGCCATGCTTAGCGCTATTTGGCTGCCAGGACTAGAGGAGGAGCAAAAGGTGTGGATAGAGATGGAATGTCATTGAAGCTCCCGCTCTGGGTCCCCTGATCCTTCCTCTTCAGGGGACCCTAAAAGGAAGCTACAATCCTAATTTCTCCATCGTCTTTCTATTGCATTGGTGTCCTCAGGAGACCAATACGATTAAAACCTATGATACAGCAGGGATCAATAAGTTACTGCTTAAATTGTAATGTTGGCACTGTGCGACATATAAGTGGGTTTTGGTTGTAGCTTGGGCACTCTGTCTCCAAAAGGTTTGCCATCACTGCTCTACACCTAGTGGAGAGGTGGTTCTACCATCACCATAGACAGGGGGCATCCTCTACACCTAGAGAAGAGGCAGTTCTACCATCACCATAGACAGGGGCATCCACTACAGCTAGAGGAGAGGTGGTTCTACCATCACCATAGACAGGGGGCATCCTCTACACCCAGAGGAGAGGAGGTTCTGCCATCACCATAGACAGGGGCATCCTCTAGGTTTAGAGGAGAGGCAGTTCTACCATCATCATAGACAGGGGGCATCCTCTACACCTAGAGGAGAGGTAGTTCTACATCACCATAGACAGGGGGCATCCTCTACGCATAGAGGGGAGGAGGTTCTACCATCACCATAGACAGGGGGCATCCTCTACACCTAGAGGAGAGGAGGTGCTACCATCACAATAGACAGGGGGCATCCTCTACACCTAGATGAGAGGAGGTTCTACCATCACCATAGACAGGGAGCATCCTCTACACCTAGCGGAGAGGTAGTTCTACCATCACCATAGACAGGGGGGATCCTCTACACCTAGAGCAGAGGTGGTTCTACCATCACCATAGACAGGGGCCATCCTCTACACCTAGAGGAGAGGCACTTCTACCATCGCCATAGACAGGGGGCATCCTCTTCAACTAGAGGAGAGGCGGTTCTACCATCATCATAGACAGTGGACTTCCTCTTCAACTAGAGGAAATGCAGTTCTACCATTACCATAGACAGGGGGCATTCTCTATATCTAGAGGAGAGGAGGTTCTACCATCACCATAGACAGGGGGCATCCTCTACACCTAGAGGAGAGGTGGTTCTACCATCACCATAGACAGGGGGGATCCTCTACACCTAGAGGAGAGGTGGTTCTACCATCACCATATACAAGGGGCATCCTATACACCTAGAGGAGAGGAGGTTCTACCATCACCATAGACAGGGGGAATCCTCTACACCTAGAGGAGAGGTGGTTCTACCATCACCATAGACAGGGGACATCCTCTACACCTAGAGGAGAGGCGGTTCTACCATCACCATAGACAGGGGGCATCCTCTACACCTAGAGAAGAGGTGGTTCTACCATCACCATAGACAGGGGGCATCCTCTACACCTAGAGGAGAGATGGTTCTACCATCACCATAGACAGGGGGGATCCTCTACACCTAGAGAAGAGGTGGTTCTACCATCACCATAGACAGGGGGCATCCAGACCTGCCAATCTAATGCAAGTGGGCGACATGATGCCCATAGGCTTCTAAATGGGCACCTCTGCTATAGACACTATAGTCACCTTATATCCCACTGCACCAGACAAGATAATTACAACTTTGCATAACTTTTCACTTGCTAACACCTGAACACTTGCGTTCCCCACAGCATGAATCAATTTGAAATAAGTATATGCCTCAAATTCATGCCTCATTACCATAATTTAGCATAATGTTAATTCTAATTAGCTTAATTATGAAGCGTATATCTGCATATACTTATGTTGGTAAATAGGTTCATAGAGAAAACTAAAAACTTGTCACTCAACTGTAATGCATTCATTATAACATAAGGAGGAATTACAGAAGCATTCAACTTTCTATTGGCACATTTTGGGACCCTCTATACGCAGGCCCATGTGGAAGCCCCAAATCAGATCACTTGGGTCCATAAATATGGCTTTCATCACACAGTAGCATCCAAAGTAATCAATGCAACCCGACTGTTGTATTTTTGGGGGGATGGAGCCAAGAAATTGGTTAAAAAGCTAATGTGATTTGCATAAATTTGCATAACCATCAGGTTTACTGTGGCAGTACCAACATTACAGAGTGCCCAGAGGCAGAAAAGAAGAGAATTTGAAGAAGAATATTTTCTTTTCCTATACTAGACAACAACTTTTTTAAAGGGGTTGGTCACTCTGTTACCTAAATTGCCCATGTGCGTTTCCTGTCTTATAGATAGTCCCTGAATGTTCATCAAGGGATTCAGCAGTCCTGCTGCTTACTTTTGTGCTGTGAGCAGTCTCTCTGTGATTCTGTGTTTACATCTCTGAGCTCACATGAATAGGAGGAGCTGTAGCAGGATAGTTATAACTCATTCTGTTCCCTCCCCCTCCCAGCCTCTGTCTGTGAGGATGGATAGTAAAAAGAGAGACATAATGGGACGCCATGAGGACAACCTACAGCAGTGGGAGTGAGGAAGCTGTATATTTATGCATAGGGCAGCATGTTGAGAACAATGGAAGGCCGAAACTATCAAAGTAAGAACATATACATGCAGAGACATGTTAAATGGAAGAGATTTATTAAAAAGTGTCCAACCACTTTAATCTGAACACAGGATGTAATCTATCGGACTATCCTTCAACAAGTGATCAATGGCCCTATAGCGCCATCACACGATAAGTGTAGCATAACACGCTGCCCACCTGCTGTTACAGACCTGTGTTACTGCAGTAGTAGACATGTCACATCTGTCAGCTGTCACTTCAATGACGGCGGGCAGATGTTTTCCATTGGCTGGCTTGGATGTGTCCTAGATTTGCAGTGCACTTGCTGTATGGGACTTGTTTGACTTATTGTAACTTATTACTTCCATTTGCTTAATCATTTGCTAAAGTAAAAGTTGGAGACTGTACCGTAGCGTCAGCTTTCACCCGTCCAGGGCCGTCCAGTGCACCTGAAATCTGGTGCTCCAAAAGCCGAGTCACGCTGCTTCCCTTTCAAGCCCCACAGTGCACCCCTACTGAATTCTAGAGAAACTGGATAACAAACCATTGGGTGCATTTTTTTCAGTAAAAATCTGGGGGCCAAAGCAATGTTTTTGTAAAAACAAAATATAAGCCAGTGCTAATACTTTCTATGAAACATTTGTGGTGGCAAAATTGCTCAATATACCCCTTGGTAAATACTTTGAGGGTTGTGGTTTACCCGAATATTTCCGATTTGCGCTGATTGTACCAGAATTACTCCGGGATTTTGGCGCACGCGATTGGATTGTGGCGCATCGGCACCGGCATGCACGCGGCGGAAATCGGGGGGCGTGGCCGAACGAAAACCCGACGGATTCGGAAAAGCCGCCGCATTTAAAAAAAGAAATTGTGTCGCGGAGCTTTCACTCACCTTCATCCAGGATAGGATCGTGAACTTCGGTGCATTTCAGGGAACTTCAGCGCAGCAGCGCCACCTGGTGGACGTCGGAGGAACTGCCTTGATGAATCCCGGCCGGACCCGAATCCAGCGCAGAGAACGCTCCGCTGGATCGCGAACGGACCGGGTAAGTAAATCTGCCCCAATGTCTACCAAATCTGCCCGCTAAAACCTGTATGCCCTCCAAAATCCCTTCACTTCTTATAACAATGAGATGAGATTGTTTTATCCAACACCAATGTGTAAATTTTAGAGCTAAATAAACATTTTTTATTTAAAAATAAATTTAAAAATTTAAAAATTCCACATAGGACCTCAATTTTGTTTTACTTCATGTGAGACGCTTAAAGGGGGTTCCCATGTACAATAAAGATAATTTTTAACCTCTAACTTTACAATTTTACCCAGTTTTATTGCTGTTTAGCTCCTATCACTGACAGTGATGACAGTGATGACAGTGTAATATTCCAGAGTGTGAACAGGAACTCCCTAAGCAGACACTTCATGATTCCTCTGTGCTATGAGATGCCATGTGCCGACAATTTACTTAGATTATTAGGGTACAGGTTTATCTACACATTTATTCAACTTCTGAACATTCACTAGTATCTGACACATAGAAAAAGAGAGATGAGACACATCAGAGATGAGAAATGATGAGATCCATTAGATGGACATAAAACATTATGACACTCTCAGCTTTGCTATATCTCACATATAAAACACACATAGTCAACTCTGCTATATGCCTCCCTCCCAGATAAATAACTTATCTGCCTGTAGCTTGTAGAGCAAGTCTCTGAACATTGCTGCTTGCCTGCTGGAAGTGCCTGTGCCTGAGCTGCTCTCGTAATTCAGGGGTAAGGGGCAGGAGACAGAGAGCACTGCAGTGTGCAGACAAGAGAAGCTATTCATGAGAAGAGTCCGACCATAGCCAGAAGATTTACAATTGGATCCAGGGGCAACCAAAATTATAAACAGAAGGGCTGATTGGACAGGTTGGAATTATATCTGTGAAATTTTGTATTTTTGTACACAGTGAATTAGAGAATGTTATTTTGTTATCCTGAGTATATTTAAGAATCTTGTCTTTGTGGGAATACCCCTTTAAAGGGCCAATAAGTTTTCAAAAGGCTGTTTGCAATAGTTTGAGGGGTGCTTTTAAAACCCCTACAGATATGAATAGGCTTATTTGACTCTTTACTCTGTGTAGCCCCTTTTCCCCTGCTCTCAGGACACTATCTTCACAGCAGAGAAGCTGTTAACCCATAATGCTCATATAGCACATAGTAAACCTATTTCACTGGTTTTTAGTTCTATTCCATGCTCCTCCTGATAAAAGCTACTGAGCTATTCACTATATAGATCCCATTTGTACAAACTATGCAGAGCTCAATAGATTTACTCATGAAAAGGAGGAAGTTTTTTGACAAATAGCTTCAGAATAGAAAAAATGCCAGGTGAGCAACACTTATATGGGTATGAGTCTGTTTGATTTGAAAGGGGAAGCAGATATAACAATTTGTTAAAAATCATTAAGAACCTGAAGGTACAACATAAGTCCTGCCCATAAAGAGCATCATTCAGTTTTGTGACCTTGTGTATCATATCAATTCTCCATATGCAGCCATACAATGTGCATGAAAGCTATTAAGAGGCAAATGCAACATACAAAGAAAGTGCTTCATAAAGTAGTCCCCTGGGAGCCTCAATATTCAATATATCATTGTTTGGTAAGTTAATAAAATGTAATTGCTCTGCTTCATACTCCTGGGATTCGGCAGTGATAGCCATAGACTGTACGCTGGTAAGTGCTCCCTGATTGTTGCATTGACAATCACTTTGCTGATGGCTGCGCTTGTGCCGTACACACCGTCCTAATGTTATTCTCTTCTATTTATCAAGTATATGTAAAACAGCTGCCGACACACACAAAAATTATAATAAGAGTTTTCTTGCTGCAGCCATAATGAATGATGAAAACCCATCTACATAACTATTCCCCAGTTATGTATTGTATGTAAGTGCAGGAAAAAAGGGGAAAAATGTAATATCAAATTACGTAATTTCTTAAAACGAAAATACATACATTGGGTAGATCTGTTCACAAGGCCATTTGCACCAAAATAATTACCAAAATGTCTTAAACCACAATTATAAAGGGCTTGACTATTACTACTCCAAACACATGGACACAGCACAGTACTAATACTCTTATCCTGCATATATGGCCACTGTACAATACTGCTATTCCTATCATATATATATATATATATATATATATATATATGATAGGAATAGCAGTATATATATATATATATATATATATATATATATATATGATAGGAATAGCAGTGTTGTAAAGTGGCCATATATGCAGGATAGGAGTATTAGTACTGTGCTGTGCACATACAGTGTATACAGGATAGGAGTATTAGTACTGTATAGTGCCCATATATACAGGATAAGAGTAGTAAAACTGTAATGTGTCCATGTATGCATGTATATATATATATATATATATATATATATATATATATATGCTCTACACAGTGATAATACCCCTATCCTGCATATATGGCCACTGTAAAGTACTGCTATTCATATCCTGCATTTATGGGCATTGTATAGTACTGCTATTCCTATCCTATATATATGGGCTCTACATAGTACTAATACTCCTATCCTGTGTATATGGGCACTGTACAGTACTGCTATTCCTATCCTATATATATGGGCTCTACACAGTAATATTACTCCTATCCTGCATATATGGCCACTGTACAATACTGCTATTCATATCCTGCATTTATGGGCACTGTACAATACTGCTATTCCTATCCTACATTTAGGGCTCTTCACGGAACTAATACTCTTATCCTGCATATATGGGCACTGTACAGTATTACTACTCCTATTCAGCATACATTGACACATTACAGTTTTACTACTCGTACTAATACTCCTATCTTGTATACACTGTATGTGCACAGTACAGTACTAATAATTATATTCTGTATACATGGGGACTGCACAGTACTACTACCCAAACCCTCTATATATGAGCACTACACAGTACTAATCCCCCTATCCTGTACATATGTGCACAGCACAGTACTACTACTCCGATCCTGTACATATGTGCAAATTACGATACTACCACCCCAATCCTGTATATATGGGCACTGCAGTCTCTGGGGGCTATGTGGGCCCACCTACGTAGGTAATCTTTGCAATGGTCCACCAATGTGTTGAATGCCCTGCTAACAGGTTACCCTTGAGAATAAGGAACATATGTATATGACCCATATGCCCATAATCAGTAAAATTCACAATTGTGCTACCAACTCATACTATATATGGCCAGATGTAAAATATTATGAAGTTATGAAGTGACTTTGTCAAGGACCAAAATGAAATGTTCTCCTACAACAACACGAGTGAGACGTTGTGCGAGATGCCAGCCCCCATTAGCTAACATTACGATGGATCAATGCTACAATGGAACTTTCTGCTCCCGATAGGGATCAACATATGGGAATTTCAGCTACGACTTATGTGTCACTGGAGGAAGAGAAATCTCTTTAATATTGTAATGGAATTAAAGATTTCCATGGCTGTTGGACAAATATGTAACTGAAGGATTAGGAAAATCATTTTTATAGGCGTAAAGCTGAACTACGAGATAACACACATATTGAGGATTAAGAAAAAAAAAATCATCTGAGCATCACTCGTATGAGGATTTTGTTTTATCCCAGGAAATTAAAACTATTATCAGTTCTTTAAAAATCAGTTTTTAATTTACATTAAGCGGCAGGACTGTATTTTGCACAATATGCAAACTATTAACCTATGATACAATCAGTATGTTATGAGGTCACAAGGTAAAGGTAACTGATGATTCATCTTTCTGGGTCATTGATTGGTTATCCTACTGCTCCAAAAAAATGTAACTGCAAATGTTATAAAAAAACATAAAAAAATCTATTTTTACTCCTTAAATCCTTTGCACGTCAAGCATAGACCAATTGATGGCTCTCATTGACTGAGCAACGGTGACCTTAGGGAGTAAGGACACTACTACTGGCTGCATGGATCCCATCACTGTCAGTAATTGTGATAATGATGGTGATTGGCTGCAGTGGTCATGTATCCACCAAAAGAAAAAACGGGGACAACAGCTCTAGATTGGTGAATTACAGTGGAAATTTTGCTATCACAATTGTTTTTATTATTTTTTGCGGCATATCTCCATGGCTACAGACTACAAATAAACCCTGTGTAATCGTCGTTGAAAAGTTACACAATCCAAAAGTTGGACTGGACAGTCTACTGTGCAAGATTTATCAAAGTGTCTGATGTTGGATGATAAATGTGTCTGCGTTTAAGACTGTACTTTACAACTCCTTTGGAACAAATGTTTCTAGGAACTATTGTATGTTTTAGTAGAGAGATTCAAATAGAGGTCTATGTGGCCCAGTCATAGTGCGGTGAGCATGCGCTGTCTCACCAGACTACGACTGAGTTGGACAGCCGCCGTGCATGATATAGGACAGTGATGGCGAACCTTTTTGAGCCTCAGTGCCCAAACATCAACCAAAAGCCACTCATTTATTGCAAAGTGCCAGCACAGCAGTTTAAGCAGTAATGTATTTCTCCATGTTATGTAATGTAATCTACCATGTTATCAGAGCCCCTCCTTGCCCCAGCTTCACTGGCTAATATAAGTCCCCTGCAGAACATCCCACATCTGCTGCCTCCTCAGGAGCTTCCCCTAGCAGTTGACATCACCATGCTCACACACACGCACACTTCAATCTCTTCTGCACTACCTCTTTCTCCTCACTGTGGCTGTGCAAGATAGCTCCGAAGCAGATTTGGAGCTGCACTCGCAGGCAGCAGCAACCTGGAGATGGTAGCGCGCATGCGCACGAGTTGCAGAGCATTGGGATGTCATCTGTTAGGGGAGGCACAAGAGAAGTGCTGAAGTTCTGATTTTTCAATAGTTTTACCTCAGTTGCTGAGACCCATAGCCACATACTGTAAATTTAGAATAGTACAACCTCAGCAAAAATCTTTGTCTGTGACTGCTCTGCAGAGAAGAGGTTATTTGAGTAATCCACGTGATGTTGGTTTTTGTATTGGTGAGTTGTTTTTGGTCTAACAATTTGCTTTCTATCTGTGTCAATACAGTCTTTTTAAAAAAATAATTTGAAAGAGGTGCAGGTTCTATAGGTATCAGGGCTAGTCTGTGGGACAACCCTTGTAAGGACAGGAGCTATTTGGGGGATTAGGGTTAAGATAGCCAGCAAGCAATTCCATCCGAGACTCCCCCCCCCCCTCTGGTCTTTACTTTACTGTTTTTGATTTAATCTAACTGTATAGGCGACTATAGAGTTTATTTTTGGCTAAGCAGGGATATCTGTGACCACTCTACAGACAAGAGGCAATTCATGTAGTCGAGTAGTTGTTATTTGTTGGCGTCCGATTTTAGCTTTGTTTTATGGCGCACGGCCTTGTCTCACCGTATCAAGAACAAATGAATGTCAGAAGTGCAGGAAAAGTGTTGGATGTTTGAGTGAATTAAAAAGAAAACCGTGTGAATATCGGAGAAACAGGTAAACGGTAGCACCTCCAATCTAATACCAATAATCAATCTTGAGGACAGGTCTTCAATATCAAATTTAGCTAGGGATTGGACAACCCCTTTAACTACAGTATACTTTTAAAATCCAGTAATGTACGGGGCAATCAAGTTGAAATTCATCCATTATCATCATCAACATCATCATCTACTTGGTCCTGTACAGACTCCTTGATGGGTTTGCAGTTTAGCATTTTTAATACATCCCCATCTTTATAATAAATGTGCCGTAATAAGTCCAATAGTTAAGACAGTATACAGAACAAAGTGTTTGATGTACATATCACAGGCTTGAGTTACAGACACCGGCTGTGGTTTTCAATGCTCCATATATCGATTCAGTAAGCAAGCGCTGATTAATTACATCTCTATAAATTGTCTGACTGCATACAAGGTCACCCTCACATTACATAACATTTTATTCAAGAAGACTTTGCTCTTTCAGTTAATAGAAGTCAAGGAATCTTATATTTTAAAGGCCCTGAAGTTACCAACATTCTGTGGATGAGGCCTGAAGAGTAAAATCAATGGGGCTTATTTACTAAGGGGCCGCGTACGCACTTTGGTCGGACTGTCCATCGTTTTTGGAGATTGCGCGGTTGTCACAGGTATTTAACAGGTGTCTGCGCTGGGATTGTGTCGCACCCAAACGGATTGTGGCACAGCTGCGTGAGACAGAAATCGGGGAGTGGGCAGTCGGACGATCCGACTGATTGGGACAGAGCGCAGGATTTAACTTTCAAATTGAGTCGCAAGACAATTCATTTACATGCACCAGGAAGAAGAAGGTGAACTCCGGTGGACCTGAGCGGGGAAGCAACACATGCAGGATATCGGACGCACGATCTTAGTGAATAGCGGAAGAGTGCATTCTCGTCGGACAATGCACTTTCGGGAAACTTTGTCAGACAGGGGCTTATTTATCAAAAAAATGTGCAGTTTTCCTGTGAAGTGTGCAGAGGGCGCCAGATTCGTCAACTGTGTTGCACGTTTTTCCTGCACTGCTCCGATAGTGTATACCAACTTTTTTTTGATGCACCTTTAACATAGGACGTGCGACACAATTCTGTCGGATACAGTATATTAAATGTTGCGCACGGTCCGACCGGAACGCCCCATTCAGTGCAGAATTTTTTATACTGCAGCCGTGACACTTCTTAAATACAAGTGCAAGCAGTTTGCGCTGAATAGAATGTGCAAAGTCCGACAGAAAACTGGTGCAGGGGCTTTAATAAACCTCGGCCAATGTTCTAATATTAATATTAAAGGGAATCTACCATCAAATTCATACCTTATAAATTAGCGTCACTAATGTAGGTTCTGGCCATATAATATACAAATATTTTTTATAATTATTTTTTAGAAATATGCTAATGAGCTACAAGGGTAACCAGAGTAACCAGGCTCCAATGGCACAGGCAATAACTTCTCCCCCTGGGAGCACTTGTAGATAGTTTATTTTTAAAACATTTTTTTTAAGAAGTAGAACATAAAAAACTATTACAGATCTTGCATCTGGGTGCAAATAGGATTCTGTCAGTGATTCTACTGCTTTATAAGGTATTAATTGGATGCTAGATTAAATCTAACATGAAAATCCATCATGATAAACCAGGGACACTTACTCTTAGATCCCGACACTGTGACTGTGATAATCTTCTTATATTTATCTATGGCCTCCTACTTTTTAAAATCAATGTTTAAAATTATTCTAATGAGCCATAAGGGCTCTGGGGGTGTTACCAGAGTCCCTCCATGGTGTTACACTGGGCAGGAGCATCTCTCACCCTGCTCCTTCAGCACTTCCCCCCTCCCTTTGCCTGCTGTAATCCCGCACAGTGTGAGGGGAAAGTGCTCCTGCATAGTGTTACAGCCTGTTGAACTCTGTCAATGCCCCCAGAGCCCTTCTGGCTCATTAGCATAATTACAAAAGTTGATTTGAAAGTAAGAAGACCACAGATAACAAATTACCACAGTCACGGTACCTGGATCTATGAGTAAGCGTCCCTAGTTTATCATAATGGATTTTGATGGTAAATTTCCTTTAAGTTCTGCCTAAAGCTCCTCAGTAGATTTCTATAGCTTCATGGTAACAGACTACAACCAAACCCAGTGTAGTCAGGGTTGAAAAGTTAGACCAGAAGAACAGGTAAAAATGGCACTAAGTTCCGCATGGGGGGATATTTCTAGAAGAGGGACCGTGGTGGCAGAAGAAATTTTAGTAAGAGTATTAAATAGTTATAATAGTTATTGACTGTAGGTTCTACACATCTGTCACACAGTGATTGGGTCCTGACTACTGTACGTGACTCCCTTTATAACCGCTTGAGGTTTTGCCAAGCCCGAGGGCGGCCACATTAATTGATTTATCTTTCAAAAGAAAAGCCAAGATTTTCCATTATACATAATAATCTCGCTGCTATCATTAGGGAGGACGGGTGCAATGGAAAAAGCAAATACATAGTAAAAGTAGATACAAAGTCAGTAGTTTAGCATCTGTGATAATGAAGATCAAACCACCACCACTTCACAAAGGCAAATTAATCATGTGGCAGGAAAAAAAAGAACCTTGTGAATCATTACATCCTCCATCGCTAGAGAATACGGAGGCTCTTTGTAGGTAATACGTACCTGGAGGGCGATTCAAGAACTGTTCCTTCAGAAATGTCCTTAACACTCTCGATGTTAAATCATAAATCTTATGCCCCATTTAGCTGTCATAACCACTATAAATACATGTATAGCAGTGTGCACACATGCAATGACGTGACCCATGGAAATGTTTCGGTTGACTACAGTTAGTTAGAAGGTGAATAAACCTGCCTATGTACATATTATATCAGCGCCAGTACGAGACTCCTCAAATACCATACCAGAACAAAAAAAAAATTATGTTTTTCACAATTTTGTTGTAAAGTAAACCCCTGTGTGGCTACACACAGAAACAAATAGCAAAATAATGGTCAATATAACATAGCAGAGGTCAGATACACAGTATAGCAAAGCAATACAAAACCGATATAGGACAAATGTGTCAGGAGACTAGTAAACCCAGCGAAATATAATGACATTGGGCGGACACCGTCCCCAGTAGCTGACTGGACTGGCCGTCTACCGTCCAAGCCACAGGTGAAACACAACTGAGCTCTAAATGATAGCACCCAGCTCCCCCAAGAAAAAGTCTCTGCAAGGCAGCTGTTTACTAAGGCGTCCAGCAAATAGCCCTGGGTGTGGGTTAAACTCAAAGCACTGCCACTAGCATTAGTGGTCCTGATGTGATGCTGAATGATGGAAATGTTTCCGTTGACTCCAGTTAGTTAGAAGGTGAATAAACCTGCCAATGTACATATTATATCAGCAGCAGTATGAGACTCCTCAAATACCATACCCGAACCAAAAATAAAGGAGTTTTTCTAAAATTTGCTGTAAAGTAAACCCCTTCAGATACTACCTGAAACAGATACACTGTCACAATAGAGAAAGGGGGTGCAGGCCCTAAACTTACCCACAACTTGTGTCACCTACCTAACAAGCCTTGGTTAGGGACTTATGGTTGACAATAACTACACAGACTGAGGGCACAGGAAAGATGAACAGTCACCGAGGGACAAAATACAGATAACAGACAATCAAATCAGATAAGACCAGGAAAAATCCAAAGGGGGGCTAAAGCACAGAAATAAATAGTAAAAGAATGGTCAAAATAACAGCAGGGATCAGATACACAGTATAGCCAAGTAATAGACAAATGCTACAGGACAAATGTGTCAGGAGACTAGTAAAACCAGCAAGGTATAATGGCACTGGAAGGTTTCCTTAGGCCCACCAGAGAAAATCAATCTGGGGGGCCACTCTTCATTATCCCCCAGGAAATATACTCTAGCAGCTTTCAAATTGTGTTGTTTTCTGATGGACCGTTGGGATTCAGTATTGGTTTCAGCCAGGGCCCACCGGAGGATCCTCTGGTACTCTGGTGGGCCAGTCCGACAGTGGGCAGATATAAAAAGGAGCTCCTGGACACCGTCCCTAGCAGCTGACCGTACTAGTCTTCCACAACTCAAGCCACAGGGGAAACCCAATCGAGCTCTAAATAGCAGCACCATGCTCCCCAGGAAGCTGTCAACCAAGGCAGCTGTCAACCAAGGCTTCCGGCAAACAGCCCTGGGTGTCGGTTAAATTTAGAGCCCTGCAGCAAGCATTAGTGGTTCTGACATGATGCTGAATGATGCTGTGAGAGAAGCAGGTAAAACTGCATTTCTAAGTGTCTAAGGGGATTTTCAGAATAATAATAATCATGGAAAAAAAAACAGATTGGTGGGAGTCATATGTGGATTGAGACTTACATGTATGAATATTATTCTTTGTTTTTCTGGATTAAACCCCAGTTTTATCAGATTGGAGAGGGAAGAAACACATGATTCCCCAATCAATGAACTTTTTTTATCTACTGGTGCCAAAATTACACAGTTGATAGAGCTACATGCAGATAGCTCCATCCATTGTTTAGTGGCCATACAGAGGTAGTGCAAGTCCCATTTAAGCCCTAGCTGTGGAGAACAACTAACTAGTGGAGGTGCTAGGTGTCTGACAACCCTCAGTTTAATTTCCATGACCTATATGAAGATATGTCATCAATATTGAAAATGCTTGAAGGTGATATTGGCCTTTTGTGTAATTTTTCTATCCATCTTACTCATATTGTGAAACTCCTTTAATCCTTCTCCTGGATGGATCTGTGCTTGTAGACAGTGAATACAATGTTAGCTAACATCAACCAGGCATCGAAAATAGGGACTAGCTAGAAGAAGTGCAAAGGTAGCAGACATACCCAGGTCCTGGTTCCTGGACCCATCCAAAACATAAGAAGAAGAAGCCCACTTGGCATATAGCCAAGTTATGGGTTTTGCAATGGTATCCACAACCTGTGATAGTTACAGGGGTGTATCAAGCTTATGCTTCATCATGCATTTATCCTTTATATAAGTAAATATTAAAGGTATACATATTAAACTTGTAGGTCCTTTTGCCCCTGGAAGTGACTTTTTCCATTCCCTACATATCCCCTTTAAGAAGCCAATCATACATGAGGGAGTCTACTACCTTATGTGTACTGGAGCCCTTACATTTGATCAGGAAAGATTGTTCCATTCAATTAAAGCAAGTAATTACAAGTAGAGATACAGATTTCTCTAAATATATAAAGCTGAGTGTATGTGTGTCCGCTAAAGGAATCTGCACCATTTCGTTTTCAATCACCAAATTGTGTACAGCTGCTCCCTGTGACCCAGGGAACGTCATAGATTTTGCTTTGAGTTGAAATTTTCACACACAATTTTTGCTTTTACAAAATATACTTATTAACCACCATATACAGGAACCATTGTCTGCTGCTGCCGTGACAGTTAGAAGTTTGGTTGCTATTTTGCCAGAGGTCATTAATATGAGTTCTGAGCTTTGATTGGTTTCTATAGGCAAAGAGTATAAGACAACTTTTGTGTGAGGCAATATGGAGAGAGATAGAAAGAGACAGTCAAAGACAAAAAGTCAAGAAGCGAGAGAGAGACAGTCAAGGACTGACAAAGAGAGACAGTCAAAGACAGAAAGAGACAGTCAAAAACAGATACGGTCAAAAAGAGACAAAGACAGAAAAAAAACAAGAAAGACAGTCAAAGACAGAAAGAGAGACACAGTCAAATACAGTCAGTCAAAGACAGACAGACAGAGAGACATTCAAAGACAGACAGTCACAGACAGATTGAGAGAGACAGTCAAAGACAGACAGAGACAGTCAGAGAGAGAGAGATACATATAAAATATTTTTGTTAATCCATTCTATGTTGT
Organism: Engystomops pustulosus; assembly: GCF_040894005.1. Taxonomy (NCBI): domain Eukaryota; kingdom Metazoa; phylum Chordata; class Amphibia; order Anura; family Leptodactylidae; genus Engystomops; species Engystomops pustulosus. The sequence continues at coordinate 27,415,983 of NC_092411.1, read as the reverse complement.
TATAGCTAAGGTAGTTATTTACTATCCAAAGCAACGCCAGGAGCTACAGCTAGTACTGAATAAAGTTTAATTTACTTTTAATCAGATATCTTTTTCACTTTGCATCCAGTTCATTGGACTTTCTATTACTAAACGACATTAAATTACAACCAAACTAAACTACATTTTATGGTTGAATACATTCAATATATTTTATAAATTATATTTACAATAAAGAAAAGATTTTCACACTGTGCATCACTTATTTCGTTTCCAGAGGAGAAGAGACTATTAGAATAGTTGATAGTTGCAACTGAAATGAGTTGAAGCAGTTGTTTTATATTTAGTGCTACAGAAAAGTACAGGAAGATACAAGACGATAGCAAATAACATGTTCCTAGGAGTAAATGTCAGCAGCTTGTGTGCGGTACAGTCAGTGACTACTCGTGTCTTAGCAGTCAGGGTAATGAGACAATGTATCAGCGAGGGTTGGCAGCTATGAATGTCTATGTGCGGAGACCTTCGCCATCTAATGAATCGCTCGTATTTATAAACAATCCGACATTTTGGGATAAATTACAGTAAAATTACAAATTTAATGACAACGTGACCATGATAAACTTCATAGTAGTCCAGACTGAATACTTCTATTGTATGGGAGAGGAGGGTATGACAGAGGCCGAGCTCTATGATATATATATTTATATAATTTGGATCAGAATTTCTATGGAAACTTCAACAGGAGTCCTCAGTAAGAGTCCTGATTTCTCCACCTACACAGTGAGGCTCATTTCTAAGGCCCGTTCCACACTTCTGAGTGTGATGCGATGAACTTGCATCACACTCGCACCGCATGCTGCCGGGAACGCATGGCCCGAACGTTGCACCGCGGGAGTGAACTGACATGCTGAGTTCACTCCCGCGGTGCAGCGTTCGGGCCGTGCGTTCCCGGCAGCATGCGTTGCGAGTGTGATGCGAGTTCATCGCATCACATTCGCAAGTGTGGAACGGGCCTAAGGGTCCGAACGCTGCACTTTCATCGGGTTTCCCGAATATTTCCGTTTTGCGCCGAATTGCCCCAGGTTTTTGGCGCACGCGATCGGATTTTGGCGCTTCAATGCCGGCTTGCACGCGACAGAAATCGACGGCGAGCCGTCGGACAACCCTGACGGATTCGTAAAAACCGCAGGGATTTAAAAAAGTAAATGTGTCGCAAGATCAAGCACTCACATGCACCAGGGAGAAGAAGGTGAACTCCGGCGGACCTCGGCGCAGCAGCGACACCTGCAGGAAATTGGACGCACGATGTTAGTGAATCGTGTCGGACCCGAATCCTCAGACAACGCACCGCGGGATAGTGACAGGACCAGGTAAGTAATTCTGCCCCAGTGACTGACTGATTCTTCTCTGCATACACTGATAAGGGGAAATCATCATCTCTGTGGGTAGGGTAACAGGACTTTCAGAACTTTCCTTTCGCACCCTCAGAAACGGGTTCCCAGGATGCCAAGTAGCAGAGCATGGATGGTCTTGAGGACAATGGACATCTGGAAAGGCAATCTCCATAAGGAAAATCAACTCCTTCCTGACGAAGAGACGAATAATAACACTAGAGCAATGGAGAATACATGAGGCCGGTAACAGTCACGGTGATATCAACGCCCTCACATTTTATAGAGCTATTACATAAGTCAGTTCAACGCTGGGAGGAACGTTCCAAAAAGAGAAAGACATGGCCGACACATCCAATGTCACAGACTGAATCTGCTGCCTAGAAGCTGTGCTCTTGGAACAAGACAAGTGAAATGGGAAGCATTAGCTAGTAAATAATTCAGGCATCATTTGTCACGAGGCTTTGCCACTTTACAGCGACAGTCATGCACAAAATCCTCTCCTTAAACATAATTCTATATCAAATACCAATCGTACCAGTGGCGTAACTAGAAGAGGCAGGACTCAAAGCGGACTTATGAATTGGACCCCGCTTACCCCTTAAAAATATACATACAGTATATACACACCATACATACGGAATATACACAGACATACAGTACCATATACACTCATGCATTGTATACACAGGCATACAGCATATACACATTGCAAATACAAACATATTCAGCATATTCACACCCAATACCCCAGATGCCAAGACCCCCTGACACTCTGGGCCCCATAGCAGCTGGTATTGCTGCTACTTCTGCAGTTACGAATCGTACACTATGCTGATCTGCAGATGAAGACATCACCTATAGCAGTGATGGCGAACCAATGGCACGGGTGCCAGAGGTGGCACTCAGAGCTCTTTCTATGGGCACTCAGGCCCTCACCCCAGGACAGAGTTCACCAAACACTTCCAATCTTCCTGCAGTCCCAGGCAAATTAAGAGATGCTACTCTCTCAGTGCTATTCGACACTTCGTTGGCTGTTTGGAACTGCGGGAAAAGTGAGGTTTTGACAGAACTGCATTATATTTGGAGGTCATCATGTTGGACCCGTCCATTGTTCCTTTACAGAGAGACTTTGGAGAGAAGCTACAATGATAATCTGAATTTGCCCTCCTTCTTTTAACTGGTGGCCTCAGACCGCCAATACAAGTGAAAGATGTGAAAGAACAGGTAGCAATAAGTTACTGCTTAAAATTTCATGTTGGCACATCAGGGTAAATAAGTGGATTTCGGGTGTAGTTTGGGCACTCGGTCTCTAAAAGGTTCGCCATCACTGACCTATAGCATGCCTTAGAGTTTCCCAATAATATAATCATACAGTCCCCATATGATATTATCAAATAACACAGGGTCACGCACCCGGAATCAGCAGCACAAGCTGTGGATGCCCTTCACTGGCCTCAGCCATAACACAGATGGGGCTAGTCATTTGGCTGCACAGTGATGTGTGTGAAGACATGTAAACAAATCCGCACGAGGGGCAATGTGAGAAATAGTGAGAAAGCCTGGAATATATGGCTTTAACCCTACGCAATAGAAAAAAATGGGAGCTGGAGATGAATTTCTGACCCTGCACATGTCACAGCAGAAATAAGACTGATAATCCAGGGACATTACTCATAGATCCAGGCACCATGACTGTGGTAATCTGTTTATAATTGTTATTCATGGCCTCCTTCCTTCTAAAATCAACCTTTAAAATTATGCTAATGAACCAGAAGGGATCTGGGGAGTGTTACCAAAGTCCCTCCATGCTATAGCTTCACAGGTGTTACACTGTCTCACTCTCCCCCTATCTCTACCTGCTGTAAAATCATACAGTGGGAGGGGGGAAGTACAGAGCTCTGTTAACCTACCCTCTAACCGGAGGCCGTAGATAACACATATAAGAAGTTTACCACCGTCACAGTGCCTGGATCTGATTTATCATGCTGGATTTTGATGGTAGATCTCTTAATCTGAAAAGGCACTACTGTGGGGGAATGTGGCAAAATAGCAGCCTAAACCAATGATGAGAGAGAAGAAATGACTACCGCAGACTCCCTGTATACACTGTAACTAGGTGGTAGTAACAGGGGCAGATAAGACTACCCGGGCCCTGGGCTGTGTGAATATTATAGCCCCTACAAGTCTGGACTCACTTCCTACATCTGGTAGTAGAATTAGCTTTTTGGGGAATGGAGGATGTGTCCCTTCTTCTGCTTTTAATTTTCTGTTTCAGGACCTTTGGAGGACCTTGAAAGGTCCTGAAATGGCTCTTGTGTTCATGTGTATTGAGAGCCAGAACAGATGTATGAGGATTTCAGGGGCATGGTCCTTCTAAATATAAAATTTGGTTGGTGGTTAGTGTGGCCATGGGCCCCCTACATGGCTTGGGCCCCAAGCTACCACCCAAACCGCTTATATTATAATCCACTACTGGGTAGTAACTAACCACAGCTATGGGGAGAAAAAGTAACATGATAACATGTAAGTACCCTTCTCTGGTTTTCTGTTCATAGGGTGCAGCGCCTAATCTCTATGTGTATATTCCCAGCTGGTTTGAGAGTGGCAGCGACCACAAATCAGTGGCCTCAGCGGTTATAGGCATGAGGACAGTGATATTACTCTTTCCTTAACCTTATGTTGTGCGAGAAGTGGACACTGCTGGCCTCAGGGGCGTAACTACAGTGGTTGTAGTCATAGCAGCGGCTATTGGGCCCGTAGTGTCAAAGGGCCCCGGCATCTGACCTGACACACTAAAGACCGGGACATGTGCACTCATCGTCCAGCATAATGGGGCTCATTCACTAAGGGTCGTGCTACTCACTTTCTTCGGACTGTGCAGCGTATTTGGGGATTGCACGGCTTGGAACTCCGGGTGTAAGTAAATGTGCCCCAATATATATATATATAATGGGGGTCATTTACTAAGGCCCCAATTCGCGTTTTCCCGATGTGTTACCCAAATATTTCCGATTTGCGACGATTTTCCCTGAATTGCACTGGGATTTTGGCGCACTCGATCGGATTGTGGCGCATCGGCGCCGGCATGCGCGCGACGAAAATGGGGGGGCGTGGCAAAAACCCAACGTATTCGGAAAAACCGCCGCATTTAAAAACGGAAAATGTGTCGCGGAGCTTGCACTTACCTTCACTCAGCCCGAGCCGGTGAACTCCAGCGCGTTCCGATGCTTTTCAGCGCAGCAGCGCCACCTGGTGGACGGCGGAGGAACTACCTTAATAAATCCCGGCCGGACCCGAATCCAGCGCAGAGAATGCGCCGCTGGATCGCGAATGGACTCGGTAAGTAAATCTGCCCCAATATGTACTGTATGTGATGTATATATGCTGTATCTGTGACGTGTACATGCTGTATATACATACGGTGGAAGGTTGTGTGTATAAACCGTATGTGTGTATATATGCTGTATGTTTGTATGTGTGTGTATATGCTCTATATATGTGTATGCATGAGTGTATAAATGTGTGATTATATCTCCCAAAGGTTAGTATACAAATATGTATATTTTTTAAGTGGGAGGGGGGCCCCATTAAGAAGTCTGCTATGGGGCCCTGCCTCTCCTAGTTACGCTCCTGACAATCACAGGTCTTAAAGGCCTAACTGCTGGCCCTAGGGGTTTTTTGGCTGAACGGCTGGCTTCCAACGTTTTGGACCTGGTTCCATTTGCTTTGTATATAGATTTTTAGTTTTTTTTTTCTTTTAGTACACTGTAAACCACAATAAACCTTTGAAATATTAAGGAAATAAAAGGTGACCGGCAATGTTTTACAGCTCAGTACCAGAGCGGTAATATTCCGGACTTCTACTATATGACGGGATTATCTTCTGGCATTTCTATTGTCACACGCATCTCCTTTGATTTGCAGTGATATAAAAACAACAAAGGGTTTTCCTCACTCCCTCCTAAATTGCGGGATTGTTCGAAAAAATTAATTGCTTGTTTTTCCTTCCTCTTCACATTAACCTGGATCAAGTCCGTCTTTGAGTCCCCACTTTCCTCCTCCTTGCCAATTTAACTTTAGTAGATTTAGTTTTTAAAGGAAATCTACCATGAAAATCCATCATGATAAAGTAAGGACACTTACTCATTGATCCGCGCACCATGGAAAAATGGTGGGATATTAAAAACTTCATTTATACTTCCAATTAGGGAATTGAACAATAGAGAAGCTCATATGAGCCTTGTCTTGGAAGAAGAAGTAAAGGTGGTATCAAATTCTACATCAAAACTTAATTACAGTATTTTTCGGACTATAAGGCGCACCGGAGTATAAGGCGCACCATCTATAAATGCCTGCTAAAACGTCTAGGTTCATATATAAGGCGTACTGGAGTATAAGGATGAATGACCAGCAGGTGGCAGACCTGTGCACAGTTCAAGGCAGCTGTTGTCTGTAAGTACGGTTCATATATAAGGCGCACTGGACTATAAGGCGCACCTTTGATTTCTGAAAAAAATCTAAGGATTTTTTGTTCGCCCTACAGTCCAAAAAATATGGTATGGTGGTGTTAGGTGGCTAGCTGAGGTGGTTACTTGGTTTGAGGGTTGAGTAGATTTTCCTACGGGGGCTTCCTTCTATACTATACATATAGGGATAGGTTACACAGATTTATGGTAAGGACGAAATATGTGAACACAATAAGGGAGATTTATCATAAGTTTCTGAGGTAAAACTGTTCTAGTTGCCCATGGAAACCAATCAGAGCTGAGATTTATCTTTATAAACAGCTGTGGGAAAATGAAAGCTGAGCTCTGATTGGTTGCCATGAGCAACTAGAGCAGTTCTGCTCTAAGAGAGTTATGATAAATCTCCCCCAATATTCTTAGGAGACAGCGTCACACAGAATAAAAAAACAGAAAAAAAATGCTAATTTTCTGGGAACATTAGAGACAAGTACATTTCAATTCATATGAATGTAGTTTCCTGTCCCATCTGTTGCCCCCTCAAGTGTCTTCAGGCCCTGTCTGGCTCTCACTCCCTCGGCCTGCGCAACACACACAAGAACCAGAAGACAAGAACATGAGGCTGTCAATCTAGAAGACTTCATTACAACGAGGCTTCAGATTCTAACCATACAGTATATTAGCCAGCGGTGATCAACCAATCACATTGTGCGGTCTTGAGGTGTGACCCCTGATGTCACCTCTGGGCTGCATATTATATTTAAGTTCCTGTGATCCCCATATTCGGATGTACTCTCTCTCTCTGGTAGTCAAGCTGTCATATACTTAAAGGGGTATTCTCATCTGAGCATTGACATTTAATTCATCTACTACAGGCAGTCCCCGGGTTACATACAAGATAGGGTCTGGAGGTTTGTTCTTAAGTTGAATTTGTATGTAAGTCGAAACTGTATATTTTATAATGGAAGTTCTAGACAATTTTTTTTCTTTTGCCCCAGTGACAATTGGAGTTTCAAAATTTTTGGTGTAATTGGACCAAGAATTATCAATAAAGCTTCATTACAGACACCTTACAGCTGATCATTGCAGTCTGGGGCTATAGTAAAGCATCCAGAGAGCTTCACCAGAGGTCACAGTGGGCAGAGGGGTCCGTCTGTAACTATGGGTTGTCTGTAAGTCGGGTGTCCTTAAGTAGGGGACCGCCTGTATATATATATATATATACACATTTCTTTAATTGGATGTTATTAAGAAAATGTCTCTGGGTGAATATAATTTCACATAAATATAACCATGTTGTTCAGTAGAAACGAGATTGTTGTCCTTGGATACGGCCAATTCTACAGGAGAGATTTCACAAAGAAACTAATAGTTTTTCCATATGTCATGTCTTGAGATACTGCATACAGTCATTCTGTGGTAATGAACGCTGAATCCAGTGGTCCGGTGGTCGGGCAGTGCAAGTGTGGTCACCGCTACCAGAGTGTGGGGTGGTCATATCCAATAAAAGCTATCTTGTTTCTAAGGGACAACAATGTAAAATATCGTCACACAGGGACATTTATTTTAAAAATTAAAGAAATGTTTGTCTATGGCAGATGAATTAAATAATATGTGAAAGCCGACATGGGATAACCCCTTTAACTGTTTGGCCTAAGCCTCTTGATGTATCCGGCGGGACAGAGAGGGGAGTGGCCTCCATCATACACCAGTGCAAGAGCCCCAGCATATGATAAATGTCGCGCTGCTCACTTTTGTCGGACTGTGCACCTTTTTTCTGGGATTACATGGTTTGCACATGTATTTAAGAAGTGTCTGCGCTGGGATTGTGTATACCAAGATCATTTTGTGGCGCAGCTGCGCCGGATTCCATGCGACACAATTTAGGGGGCGTGCCATCGGATGATCCGACTGATTCGCACTGAGCGCAGGATTTAACTTTCAAATTGTGTCACAAGACAACGCACTTACATGCACCAGGAGGAAGAAGGTGAACTCTGTGGGACCTGAGCGGGGAAGCGACACATGCAGGATATCGGGAGCATGATCTTAGTGAATCGCGGCACAGTGCATTATTGTTTGACAATGCACTTTCATTAACTCCGCAGGACCGGGTAAGTAAATGTGCCCCAAGGTGTCTGAAACACGTGGTTTTTGTACAGTGTGCACATTTATAGGAGTTGAGTTGATTTCACTGTGTTCTACCTTGCATATTATAGAACAGGAGGAGCTGAGCAGAGTATATATATAGTGTCCCATCTATAGGCAGCATGTTATAGAGCAGGGGGAGCTGAGCAGATTATATATAGTGTCCCATCTGTAGGCAGCTTGTTATAGAGCAGGAAGAGCTGACTAGATTATATAAAGTATCCCATCTGTAGGTAGTATGTAATAGAGCTGGACACAGTGTACATCTTCTCCTATATACAGGCAGTATGTTAAAGCGTAGGAAGAGCTTAGCAGATTGTATATAGTGTCCTATCTGTACATATGATGTTTAGGAGCAAGGGGAGCTGAAGTGATTAAACACAGCGTCCTCTCTGCTAACAGCAGGTTATAGAGCAATAGGAGCTGAGCAGATTGTACAAAGTGTCCTATCTGCAGGCAGCATGTTATAGAGCAGGAGGAGCTGAGCAGATTGTACAAAGTGTCCTATCTGCAGGCAGCATGTTCTAGAGCAAGATGAGCTGATCAGTACAGCAGAGCTACTTACAATGAGCTCAGCTCATCTTACTTTATAACATGTTGGTTGCAGAAAGGACACTAAGGGCAATCCGCTCAGCTCCTCCTGCTGTATAACACTTTCTGTAGATAGGACACAATATACAACCTGTGCTGCTCCTCCTGCTCTGTAACATGCTGCTTGTAGATAACACACTAGGTATCATCTTATTACCTAAAATCTGCTCAGCCCCTCCTGCTCTATAACATGCTGCCTGCAGACAGCACTATCACTGAGGTTGTAACTCCTGTACTTACAATGGGGTTTTTCTGTTGGGTGTAATTATCAGATATTCTGCCTGTGGACCGTCTTCATTCTAGGCATGAATAACAATTTTATATGAAGCAGATTGCAATGCGTTTTTTTCGGCTGGATATGTCTGTCTCCTCAGTCCACACACAGTAATGGACCCTTCAGGGCGCTCGATCTTGTGTTGCAAAATGTTCCGCTCTGCGGATCGCTCATTTTTGCATTTCACGCTTTAGTTTGCCTGTTTTTCCCCCATTTACAAAATTTTAAGCTTTGAAACTATAAACAACACCAGAAAAGCATAATGAAAGGAAATCACAGCGCGGAGACATAAAAGTCAGTGTGATGCCGACAGTGACCTACTTTTATGTCTCCACAATTACAATTACAAAGGTTACAACTATTTCACTCAAAAAGATTCGCTGGGATGGTGCAGCTGCGTATAGGGGGGGGGGGTGTATTTCTCTTTTTGTTATTTTTTTTATTTTTGACAACTTCTCTGTACTCACTAATTTATTAGTGCGAAACAGACTTGGAAGAAAAATAAAAAAAGAGTAAAATCTAGGCTACGGCCACATGGAGAGAAAGCACCTGTGAACGTGGAATCGCTGCTGTAAACAAAAAAAAAATGATGTGTTTTTTACCACTTCTCGACTTTTTTTCCTGTGTATTGCAAAGGTTAAAAAACAGCCTGGGGTGAATCTAAACTCTCTGCTGCTTGAGGTGAGCTATAGAATGGTGCCCCCCCTCCCCCTCCCCGGGGCCCAGTAGTAGCATATCAGGTTATTTTTGTAGTTAGTGGGTTCTCCAGGCAGCATTCATGAAGCGAGTTGAGCCTCTTACCTCAGGGAGCACCCCCGCATCAAAATGTGTCGGGGGTAGATTCAGGGGCACAATCACCTGCTATAAAGCAGGATCTGACAACTAAAAATAACATCTCTACACACCTGATACTAGCATGGATGTGAGACACTGATTGGAAAACCTTATATATAATAATAATAATAATAATAATTCTTTATTTATATAGTGCACACAGATTATGCAGCGCTGCACAGAGCTTGCCAACTCCCTGCCCTAATGGGGCTCACAATCTAAGCAACCTACCAGTATGTTTTAGAGTATGGGAGGAAACCGGAGGACCCGGAGGAAACCCACGCAAACATGGAGAGAACATACAAACTCTATGCAGATGTTGACCTGGATGAGACTTGAATAAATTTCTTTTGAATGGGGCAGAGGGGGCACTATTCTATAGCTCATCCCTGCATGCAGCATCACCAATGTCAAGAAACTATTTTAAGTGGCAGGTCCTTTGCATCACATAATTCTACCCCCGATTCCCCCACCCTCAATCTTGCTGCAGATAGTGCTGCCTGAGACAAGAGGTTCAACTCGCCTCATGGCTGGTGATTCCCTGAATATACTGGTTAACCCCTTAACGCTCTGCGCCGTAGCTCTACGGCGCAGAGGTATAAGGGATGTATGAAGAGGGCTCACGGGCTGAGTCCTCTTCATACAGAGGTGGGGGTTTTTGCATTTTGCACAAAACCCCCACCGCTAATAACCGCGGGCAAAGTCGCGGGCGGCGTTTAAAAGACGGCGGCGCGCGGGCGCCGCCATCTTTTTTTCGATCGCCACGCCCCCGAACGTCATCGGGGGGCGGCGATCGGTTACCATGGTAGCCTCGGGTCTTCTCTTGACACGAGGCTACATGGTTTATGCAGGTTCGTTACAATGAGCCAGTGGCTCATTGTAATGTAAGACCTGCAAAAACGCCATATATTGCAATACTGTAGTATTGCAGTATATGGTAGGAGCGATCTGATCATCTAGGGTTATTGTACCCTAGATGGTCTAAAAAATAGTGAAAAAAAAAAGAAAAAAAAAAGTTTAAAAAATAAAAAAAATTAATAAAATATTAAAAGTTCAAATCACCCCCCTTTCCCTAGAACGGATATAAAACATAACAAACAGTAAAAATCACAGACATATTAGGTATCGCCGCGTCCCAAAATGCCCGATCTATCAAAATATAAAAACGGTTACGGCCGGCGGTGACCTCCGAGGCGGGAAATGGCGCCCAAATGTCCGAAATGCGACTTTTACACCTTTTTACATAACATAAAAAATGAAATAAAAAATGATCAAAATGTCGCACAGACCTCAAAATGGTAGCAATGAAAACGTCGCCTCATTTCGCAAAAAATGACCCCTCACACATTTCCGTGCGCCAAAGTATGAAAAAGTTATTAGCGTCAGAAGATGGCAAAAATTTTTTTTTCTTTTTTGTACACATTCGTTTAATTTTTGAAAATGTATTAAAACACAATAAAACCTATATAAATTTGGTATCACCGCGATCGCACCGAACCAAAGAATAAAGTAGGCGTGTTATTTGGAGCGAAGAGTGAAAGTCGTAAAAACTGAGCCCACAAGAACGTGACGCACGTGCGGTTTTTTTTTCAATTTTTCCACATTTGGAATTTTTTTTCAGCTTCGCAGTACACGGCATGTTAAAATAAATAACATTACGGGAAAGTAAAATTTGTTACGCACAAAATAAGCCCTCACACAGGTCTGTACACGGAAAAATGAAAAAGTTATGGATTTTTGAAGTTGGAGAGCGAGAAATGAGCCGGAAAACCCTCCGTCCTTAAGGGGTTAAATAAGCATGAAAGATTTCTCAAACAACACTGAGGGAGCATAAAGGTGCAGACTCCTGCCCCAGCCAGTTGTGTTGCAGGAAGACAAAGGACAGTTAGGGGGAAGAGGTAGGATATGCTGCAGATGTAATTCACTGTGGGTTATCTGTCAACAATTTTGCACCAGTTTATGTTTACGTGTTCATCTCAGCTCTAAAAAAAAGTTTTCTCCAGTTCTGTGATGTTGCTAGTCAGCAATTTCATATAGAAAAAATGCAAAACTGTTTTTGGCCACCACTATTCTCATATTTTCGATGACTAATAAAAAAAAACTATTATTTTGCCATGGTGTTTAAAGTGAGGTATTTATGTGACTTTGTGCTATACAGTATAACAGCATGTGAATCCACTTGATAAGTAACTAGACCATTACAGCATTTTTTTTTTGTTTCAGAAATGAATGTAGCAGGTGATAATAGTAAACTTTGTAATATATTTAATTTAGTAAAGCAAATACTCTGTGCATTTTTTTGACTCTTTCTCCTGTAGTGAGCAGTGTATATGAAACTTCTGATCTCCCTCCACTTCAGACAGATAAGAAGGCTAATGGCTGACCCTTCCCATACCGAGACAAGATTTAGCTTCCTGATTCAGTTCTCCAATGTGATTAGACTATCAAGGCTATGTCTGTAAGAAGTTAAATCATTAGATACTTTGGGGCACATTTACTTACCCAGTACGCGGAGTTAACCGAAAGTGCATTGTGTCGCTTCCCCGCTCTGACGGAGTTCACCTTATTTTTCGTGGTGCATGTAAGACAATGTCTTATGACACAATTTGAAAGTTACAGACGGCACACCCCCTAAATTGTGTTTCATGAAAGCCAGTGCAGCTGCACCAAAAAACGATTGCATTGCAAACACATGTTAAATACCTGTCAAAGCTGTGTAATTCCGAAACAGTGCAAAGTCCAACAAAAGTGAGCAGCGCGAACCTTAGTAAATGAGCACCTTTATCTCTCAGCGGCCAGTGGATACAGGGCTGAAAGCTGTTTCACACAAACTGCTTATATAAGGAAGAAAGGCAGGGGGAAAAGAAGGACACATGAACCGTTTTCTATAATAAAGTATATTACAAAGTTTACTATTATTATCTGCACTATTTATTTTTTATTTTTTAAATGGTGAAGGTTTATTGACATTTTAGTACTAAAAAGAAAATGCTTAAACATTTTTGTGATTATTATAGACTTTTTTGTCTTATGTTAGGATGAAAACTGATAAATATTTATGTATGCGCCAGAAGCTCAGCAATGCTCCTCTTCACTGTCTTGTGGTTGATTGTAATATCACTGGCAGAGACAGCAGGAAAAAAGATAAATGATCCCTGCCCCTTTGATAAGCCCCTCCTCCTCAGTCTAAAGATGGAACATACCAAAAGAAAGATTATCCAATGTTTTGTATTTTTGCAGGGTACTTTATGCAACTGAACGTGTCACTGTTATGCAGGAAATTGTCGGTAACAACATTCATTATTTTTTTCTAATGTTTTATTTTTGGTTTCTCATCTCTCAAAGATGTTCTCTGTAGATCATCTCATTGCCTTTGGTCTGACAACTCCTCCCAAACCCAAATGGGTGTGCTATAACAAGGCTTGCAATTCTTCTGCAGATTTTGCTATTGCCTATTTGACTAAATAGGGATATGGCCAGGCCCGGCGCCAGCACCCGGCCAACCTGGGCAAGTGCAGGGCCCCGGGGTGCTGGAGGGTTCCACTCCAGCCCCCAGATAAATTGTACCAGTGTCGCTATCAATTACTTTTCTGCCTCTATACTGCGCTTGGCGGGAGCACAGCATAGAGGCCGAATCTAAAACTAAAGGGGGTGGGGTCAGTGTGTCCGCAGTGGGAGTCAGTGTGTCCGCAGGGGGGGGGGCAATGTGTCCACAGGGGGTAGGTCAGTGTGTCCACAGGGGGAGGGAGGGGTTCAGTGTGTCCGCAGGGGGAGGAAGTGGTTCACTGTGTCTGCAGGGGGAGGGGGGGCCAGTGTGTCCGCAGAGGGAGGGGGGGGGTCAGTGTGTCCGCAGGGGGAGGGGGGTCAGTGTGGCCACTGGAGGGCGGTCCACGAAGGGGCCCACTAAGGCTCTGTCGCCCAGGGGCCCACTGGAGCCGGCCCTGGATATGGATAAGGACTGATTTTAAGAGAATCCCTTTAAGAGCTTGCACAATGATGTTTCCACTCCCGACCATGTAAACTGATCCTGAAATTCCATAGGAATCATTGGAAATCTGTAACACGCTACATGGTACTTCCGTATTGCATTGCATTGGACCCACAATATTGACCAAATTTATACAATTTTCAATACGTCGAGGTCCACATTTTAGGACATTCCCATACTTATTAGGATGTTGGAAATACATGTTTATTTTTATGTAGGAACATATGGAATGCAATAAAGAAAAATAGGAAAACTTTCATATGTACCTGGTAGATTATAGACCCCGATGAGTTCACTGACCGGTAACCTCTGTACAGCACTGGGGCTTATGTTACCGCTTTACTGGTAAAATTTGCCTCTCTACAGTTTACTGCACCCTGCGATTACTTTAAGACTATAATCCTATAATGTGCCATAAACAAACAATGAGTCACATCAGTTACTATAACTGTGAACAACATCTGCATTTCCCATGTATACATCTGAAATCAATTTCATGAATTCCCTGTAAATAGCTTCTCAGCTGGATTTTTCATCTCACTCCCGCTTCCGCAAGCATCCATTAATGAGTCAGCATTCCATACATCGTTCTAATATAATTACTTGATTATGTATCAGATCGCCTGAAAAATACTAATTTCGGGGGAGCTTGTTTGAAGGATGTTAAAGGTTACTTGTTTATTGGAGTGGGGGCTCAAGGGTGTTATAACGTATCGGGGGGAATTCATTAAGATTAGCGTTTTTAACATGAGTATATTGGAGTCACAATTGGAGTCATTCTAAACTTATATTGCAATTAACAAAGATAAAGTGACCAAAATTCGATCACTCTCATATAGTATTTGTTTTGATTTTGCGCCACCATAACCACAGTGCAACCACTTTGCAGTGCAACAGCTTTACATTTAATAATGCAGTGCAACAGATTCACATTTAATGTTGCAGTGATTGACTGGTGATCAGAGAATCCAATCACTGAATGGTATTCCCAGCCATAAACACAAGTTATCAACTATCAGATACCTTTACAGCTTATATGAGGTCCTCACAGGTCTTATAAATATCCAATATCCATGACTCCCCACTTTCTCGAACCATCATATAATATTGTTTGAAAATATAATACATGAAGCTGAGTGTATGTGTCTGTCTGTGTGTATGGGAATTGTTGCATTTACAAACATGAAATTTTGGACAGGACCGTCATAGACAATGATATGATTGAAAATCTTCACCCCACACTTTCCAAAATACACTTGGTAGATTTACTTACCCGTCTGACTGAGTCCAACTCAAGTACATTGTCCGAAGATAATGCACTGTGCCGCGTTTCAGTAAGATCGTGCGCCCGATATCCTGCATGTGTCGCTTCCCCACTCAGGTCCACAGGAGTTCACCTTCTTCTTCCTGGTGCATGTAAGTGCTTGGTCTTGCGACACAATTTGAAAGTTAAATCCCACGCTCAGTCCGAATCAGTCGGATCATCCTGCGGCACGCCCCCCCCCCCCCAAATTGCAACAAACAGAAGCCAGTTTAGCTGTGCCACAATCCGATCGCGTGCCACACAATCCCAGCACAAACCCCTGTTAAATACCTGTCAAAGCTGTGCAAATCCCGAAACTGGCGAACAGTTAGACAAAAGTGAGTAGCACGAATCTAAATAAGCCCGATTGTCTGTATACTGATGTGGCAGTTAGTCTCCATAGCTATTACAGCAATGACAGCTCAGCTTCTATTTTGAAACAGGTAACTAATATGAGCAATGAGCTCTGATTGGTTTCTATGGGCAACTAAGGACATTCTTAGTATACAACAGCTTATTTGTGTGAGTTAATATAATTTTGGTGCTTAGCCAACATTATTGTAGATGTATTAGATAATCTCTGATATTCCAGTGACATCTACAGAAGGAGCCTTATCCTTTCAATCATATCAACTGTGAAACTCCACTCACTTCCAGAGAAGCAGTCTTATATCTGCCATTAGATTATCACTGATACTCCAGTCACATTCAGAGCTACTATCATCTATAAACAGTTATATTTTTTCAGATGACTGCAACTCTGGATGTGACTGGAGTGTCAATCTCCCATTATATCATCTCTGACACACCACTAACATTCAGAACTACAGCCATCTATCAAATGTTATATAATTTTTTAATACTCCAGTCACATCCAGAACGGCAATCATCTATTTACTGTTATATAAACTCAGATTCTGGATGTGACCTAAGTATCAACCTGCTGTTGTATCATCTCTTATACTGTAGTCACTTCTAGACTTTAGTCTATAGCTGCAGTCTTATCCTTGCCATTAGATTATCTTTGATACTCCAGTCACATCTAGAGTTGCAGTTTTATATAATTTCTAACACTCCTGTCACACCCAGAGTGGCAATTATCTATATACTGTCATATCATCTCAGATGACTCCTTCTTTGGATTTGACTGGAGTATCAATCTGCCATTATTTCATCTCTGATACTCAAGTTACATCTAGATCTGCAGTATCATATCTGCAAGCACTTCTTAAATTCTGTCTTACAATCCCCTGTCTTAAGGGATAAGAAGTGACTATTACTTCCAAGTGTGGTAATTCATGAATACAATACCAGATTTAAAGTGCGGACTAACATAAGGGCGGAGCAGTGAAGAGGAGAGAAGAGGAGCTATCAGCACATATAAGGCTTCATACACATAGATGGCACCTTTTTCTGCAGCACAGATTGTACAGTAACAGCCGTTCCCTCCAAGGGACACATTCCTGGAATTTGTGACATTTTTGCGCAAACTATTTTTTCCTTAACCCATTCTATTTTGTTATAGCTGAGAGCAGTTATTTACTTTCTCGAGCATTGGGTACTACAACTTGTAACTGATACAACAGAAGTTACGTTTTCTTATAATGGTTCATAAAAAAAGTCTAAAAGATTTTAAAATACATTCTTGTGACAAATGGAAAAGATTTTAAAATACATTACTGTCACAAATGGAACTGAAAAATCCTATGGAACACACATAATTAACTGTCAAGATGCAGCTTCAAAATAGTCTGTGAAGAAAACTTGTCTTCCCAGCACAAAAGCGACGATCGGAAAGTGAATATTGTCAGATTGAATCGAGCTCTACCTGTTTTCACGCCTACAGCTCCAAAAATTCTGATTTGTATCTAAAACTAATGAAAATTCAAAAAGGAAAGATCTCGGCTTCCAAAATAACAATGAATATTGTCTGCTCAGTCATATTACATCTGAGGCTTGTTCTCGTTTCTAAACTTCTACTAAAGGTGATATATTGAGAGCAGACGTTTTGCTGCAGGTATATCAAAGAGATGAACGGAAATTTTACGGTCTTATTTTACGTCTCGCTCCACCTCTCAAAAGTGGGTATGGTTAATCGACTTTCTAAAAACTTGTCACCTGAATAGACAAGAATAACAATATAGAATATACATATATAATTCTATAAGCGAACTAGAATCCCAGAATTAGCAAATGTTAGCCCACTATGTGCAGTTTGCCTGTTGCGTGTGCAGAAGGGAACCAGATTCATGAATTTTGGTGCACAATCTTCTTGAATCTGGAACCCCTTGCACTGCTCCAACAGTATATAGTCAAGCTATATCACCCTCCTCACTGAGGATGACACTGGTACCCAGCTGAAGAAAATTCCTTAGGACAGGGTGAGGAGGTGGTAAGAGAGAGACAGTGACTTTGTGTTACTCCGCTTTGCTACATCATTAACCACTCCCTAAGGAAGGTGGGGGTTAAGAGTGAGGCTAGCTATACGAAGATATATCAACTTGCTCCTCACCCTATCCTCAGGGATTCTCTTCAGCCTGCTTAGCAGTGTCTGGAAGGGGGCAGAATAGCTTGACTGTATACTGCAGAATGGAAGCTCTAATCTTTGTTTTAACCTACACCAATTTTATGATCAACCCCACTGATAAGTCGAGACAAGTATCTAAGAAATAATATATCCGGATACACAGCAGTTCCAATAGTAAAGTAGATCAATCCTCAAGTAAAAGAGCCGTAAAATCTTCTGATTTTTATATTCTTGTATATGCATCTTCCTCATCTGCCCCATGCGTAATATGGGAGCTCAGAATGTGGGACATACATTCGCCTGCACCTCTGTGCTAAGACACTATCTTGAATGTTAGATATCTCCTATCTCATGTTCAATTAGTGCATAAGAAAGGCGGACAAGGAGAGACCAGAGAGAGCTCATAGAGTACTATTTTGTGAAAACAATGACACAGATTCTGGTGAGGTAATTAGATTAAGGCTACATTCACACTACAGTACGGGGGACGTATATACGGCCAACGTATATGCGGCCGATATACGTCCCCCATACACATCTATGGGCTCACGGCGCCCTACGGGAGCGATACGGTGCCGCACACGTGCGGCACCGTACCGCTCCGTAGCCCGGGAAAAAATAGGACATGCCACCTCCTCCTCCTCTCCCCGCGCTGCCGTGTGCCCACCGTGCTACGGTGCGGCGGGCACACGGCAGTGTGCATGTAGCCTAAGGCTTACCTGAAAGAGTTGTGCTAAAACCAGGTACAACACTAGTGGGAAGTTTAGGTAGGGTACCGTATGGTGCTGCCCGTTGACGGGATCCTTAGAACTCAGTAGCCACACCGGTCAGGATCAACTGCGTTGGGTGGTGGGGAAGTTGTTTTGCTGAGGCGCACACTGGTAGTTGAAGTAATCCGGATACTTATCACAAATGACCTTTTATTAATGTCTTGGTTACACAACACATTTTGGTATCTCTAGGGATTCCTTTTTCAAGTGAAAGAAGACTGAGAGCTTAGGACGATCCACAAACCTCCTAGCTCTCAGTCTTCTCTCACTTGCAAAAGGAATCCCTAGAGATACCGAAACGAGTTGTGTAACCAAGACATTAATAAAAGGTTGTTTGTGATAAGTACTAGCAGTGTGCGCCTCAGTGACATCATGTTTCCTTAGCACATCATCACATAGGCAACTAGAGCCTGTTCTTTTTTTGCCTACAAAAAGTTTTCTCCACTTTTCCTTATCTCTGTGTTTTCTGCTATCCCTTGATTCCTCAGCAGAGCATCACATGGGCAGCCTGTTCCATTTCTACCTAGTGGGAGACAGTTTCATTACTTTTTTCCCCAAGAAATCTCCTAAGAAATTTAAGACATCATAAGTATACACTGAAGGAGTTTTTCACTTTTCTCTATTTCTGTACTTTATGCAAACCCACGATGCCTTAACACAGCATCTCATGGGCATCTAGAGCAAGTTCTATTTCTTCCTACATGGGGACAATGTGATAATCCTTCTCACTATAATCCTCTACAAAATCTGAAACACCATATATATACAGCCAGGAAAGCTTTCCACTTTTCATATGGAACTTGGACTATGAGCAGATATAAAAGACCACAACCAAATTTGTACTTGTTCCTACTTAGAATTTGAAAAGAAAAGATACTGATGGACAAACATTCATGCAAACATTAAAAAATTAGCGCAACAATGTTACGAGGTAGAAAGTGCACAATACTTACAACCATATTGTTTAATGACACCCAGCAATCACTAGGAAATTCCTGAAGAAGAGGAACCAGAAACTGCAGGCAGCCATCCCAGTGGCAGAGGAGCAGCATCATCCCAATGAGGTTAAAGATTCTCACCACAGCACTGGCAAGGTCATAGGTCATGTGGAAAATCTGTGGAAGAGAAATCGAAAAAAATATAGTTAAGACTCCTGAGTTTAGGTAACAAGAACATTTGTCGAACTTTTCAGAACTTTTTTTTTGTTGTTTTTACATCCTTGCATGACATTGTCATAGCTAATGATCTCTTTGTCCCAGTGCAGAACTTGAGATCAGGTCCCCTGGGCATCTGGAAGCACTTTGGTGACTATTTAGTAGATATTGGCCACCTTCCAGTTTTGATTTCACTCTAAACTCTCTTAAGCGATGTACATTATGTGAATTAGTCTCTTATAAGTGTTAAAAGGATTTTGCTCTGATGGAGGAAATAAAAATATAGCTGAGTCAATGTAATACAGATCATTAAAGCGCTGTGGAATATGATGGTGCTTTATAAATAAAGATTTATTATTATTATTATTATTATACAGATACACAATTTCACACCAGCCTGGACCTGGACTTACTATTTGCTGTAATGGGCAGATCCCCAGGAGGCTACATTTCCTGTCCCAAGAGTGGGCTCCGCTACCTGTCCCAAGAGTCGGCTCCGCTGCCTGTCCCAAGAGTGGGCTCCACTACCTGTCTCAAGAGTGGGCTCCACTACCTGTCCCAAGAGTGGGCTCCACTGCCTGTCTCAAGAGTGGGCTCCACTACCTGTCCCAAGAGTGGGCTCCACTACCTGTCCCAAGAGTGGGCTCCACTACCTGTCCCAAGAGTGGGCTCCACTACCTGTCCCAAGAGTAGGCTCCACTACCTGTCCCAAGAGTGGCCTACACTACCAGTCCCAAGAGTGGGCTACAGTACCTGTCTCAAGAATGGGCTGCATGACCTGTCCCAAGAGTGGGCAAAACAACCCATTCCAAGAGTGGCCTACACTACCTGTCCCGAGAGTGGGCTACACTATCTGTTCCAAGAGTGGGCTACACTACTTGTCTCAAGAGTGGGCTACACTACCTGTCCCAAGAGCGGCCTTCACTACCTGTCCCAAGAGTGGGCTACAGTACCTGTCTCAAGAGTGGGCTGCATGACCTGTCCCAAGAGTGGGCAACACAACCCATTCCAAGAGTGGCCTACACTACCTGTCCCGAGAGTGGGCTACACTATCTGTTCCAAGAGTGGGCTACACTACTTGTCTCAAGAGTGGGCTACACTACCTGTCCCAAGAGCGGCCTCCACTACCTGTCCCAAGAGTGGGCTCCACTACCTGTCCCAAGAGTGGGCTGCACTACCTGTCCCAAGAGTGGGCTCCACTGCCTGTCCCAAGAGTGGGATCCACTACCTGTCCCAAGAGTGGGCTGCACTACCTCTCTCAAGAATGGGCTATACTACCTGTGTCCAGGACCTACTTTTCCCCACTCTGCCTACTACCAGGACATGATTGCAGCTTCCAGCAGAGAATGCCGGGTCATCAACCTGTACACACTGCTGTCTCCTTGTACAGCTCCAATGGCTTCATATTAATTGCACATCCCCTATTTCCTCAAACATACAGGCAAGAAGCCACTTCCAAATCCAAAGAATACCCACCAGACGCCATACTTCACCAACCAGTTCCACATTGTCTGACAACCCAACATACGTTTTGCACCCATGCTTCGTCAGGGGTTGTCAAATATCATATCAGCCCAGACCCAGATTGCACATAAGTAAAAAGTCCTAAAATGTCTTCTCACTAAGGCCTACACAAGTCATATTGGCCATGAAGTTGATTTTATGACACATATATGAGATTAGCGCGTCCTTAAGGTTGTTATTGCCCCCGTTCAACTTGATTACCAGCCCTTCAGAGCTCATATAAACCACGGAAATGCAAAAGCTTATATGAGCCAAGAAGAGTTTCAGTTCCTGGTACTTTATTCCTTAACTCTAAAAAACGCATTTTACATCTGTGTAGACAAGGGCCTAAGAACAAGTTACATGAGAAACTTGACATTATAACATCTACTACTTAAATCTCTTAGGTCCCTTATCAAGAGCTTGTAAAACTATCAGTGCTATAGAAATGATATATTTCTAACTTAAAGGAAATCTACTATTTGTTTTTATGCATTACGAACCAAACATAACTTGAGAAGGCTGTAGCTACACTGAAGCAGAAACATATCTTGTTAAATCCCAGAGCTGAGTGGTTTTGCTGAAAAAACAATGACTCTCACATTAGTTATGCACTGCACCAGAGGATGATGTTATCACTTTGTTATCCCTTAGACGCAGAAGTAATCAATTGATGCAGCATCTCCCAGCTGCTGTGTGCGAGTCATCCAGCTCAAGTTGATTAGTCTTGTCTGGACTGTTCAGGAAGCTCTGTGCAACGTGTTTATCAATGGCAGGCTGAAGCCATCTAGCTCAGGGATTAAACAAGATATGTGCCTGCATCAGTGTACAGCATTCTCAAGGTATATTAGGTGCGTAATGCATGAAATCAAATGGTAGATTTCCTTTAAAGGAATTCTACAATCAAAATCCATCATGATAAACCAGGGACACTTAACCATAGATCCAGGCACCGTGACTGTGGGAATCTTCTTATATTTGTTGTTCATGGCCTCATGCCTCATAAAATTAACATTTAAAATTATGCTGAGGAGCCTGAGGGGCTCTGGAGGGTGTTTCCCCTCAGTGCTGTATCATAAGCTGTTACAATGAGCAGAACATGTCTCATCCTCCCCCTGAACTTTCTGCTGCTGCTATACAGTCAGAGGGAGGAGGGAGAGAGCAGAGGTATGGAGACATATTCTGAAGGATTAGGGGGCTCTGGAAACACCCACTAGAGCCTTTCCAACTCATTAGCATAATGTTAACAGTTGTTTTTAGAAGGAAGGAGACCATGAATACAAAATATAAGAAGATAACCACAGTCACAGTGCCTGGATCTATAAATGTCCCTGGTTTATCATGCTTGTTTTTGATGGTAGATTCCCTTTAAAAAAAAAAATGTCCCACATTGTCTGTTTCTTCTTCTTTCCATTCAGTGGCTTCTCAGTGATATTATCGAGAGTTAGATTTTTGCACTGATTTTTGTCGCATTGCCATATGAACAAATGAAGCCAAAAATTCACCTTTATAAAATATACAAGAAGAAATTTGTGGATTAACCTTCACATCACCTGAAATCTAATATTCATATGTTATACTATGTTATATTTTTTAGACGTCCAGGTTTTTTTTGGACTTCTACAGTGCATCAACGGCAATAACATCAGGGGAGTAACTACAGTGGAAGAAGCCACAGTGTGTGGGGGCCCGGGCATCTGGGGTATTGGGTGTATGCTGTATGTGTGTGGTGTATATATAATGTATGTATGTGTGTATATACTGTATGTCTGTACATGGTATTGTATGTATATGTGTATTTGCTGTGTGTATGTGTATGTGATGTGTATATGCTGCATGGGTGTATACGGTATTATATGTATGTGTAGTGTGTATACTATTTGTATGTTTATGCTGTGTGTCTATATACAGTATATATAAGTATATTAATATGTGTTTATAAGTGTATAATACAGGCAATTCACAAGCTACATACAAGATAGGCTCTGTAGGTTTTTTCTTAAGTTGAATTTGCATGTAAGTCGGAACTGTATATTTTATAATTGTAACCACAGCCAAAATTTTTTTGGTCTCTGTGCCAATTGGATTTTAACATTTTTGGGTTGTCATAAGAAGCAGGATTAGCAATAAATATTAACCCCTAGGCGCACCAGGACGTTATAGTACGTCCCCGGGGCTAGATGCTCAGCGCACAGGGACGTTCTATAACGTCCTGCTTCTGGCACCGGCTCACGAACGGAGCACAGCTGACAGCCTGCGCTAACACCCGCGATCAGAGCCGGCTCCGATCGGCGGTGTTAACCCCTTACACGCCGCGGTCAAACATGACCGCAGCGTGTAAGGGTGTTTGCACTGTGGATCGGATCCCCCGTGACGCTTACCGGGGGATCCGATCCACTTCTGGGCAGCTCCGAGGACTGGCATGTGCCCCGGAGCTGCCCGGTCTACATGGCAGTCAGACCCCCTCCGGGTCTGACTGTAAACTGTCTGAGCATGCGCAAGCTTGCTCAGACAGTTTACACTGCTCTACAATAAAATAGTATTGTGGAGCAGTGTATTGAACTTAAACCAGTGATCAGAGTATCACTGGTTCAAGTTCAAGTATGTATAAGTAAAAATATGCAAAAACACTTAACACTACACATTATAATAAATAAAAAATAAATACATAAAAATATAAGCCCCTAAAATGTCACTTTCCCATAAAAACCCTTAATAAAGTATAAAAAACACAAAAACACAAAAAACCCCGCATATTTGGTATTTACGCGTCCGTAACAATCTGTATAATAAAACAGAATTGTTACTGGACCCGCACGGTACACGCCGTAGAAAAAAAACGCAAAAACGTTCCAAAAAAAGATAATTTTTAATTAATACCCTATAAAAAAAATGCTCTAAAAAGTAATTTAAAAAATGTTATGCACTCCAAAATAAGCCCACTAAAAAGAACAATCCTTCTCGCAAAAAATAAGCCCTTAAACAGATTTGTGAGGCGAAAAATAAAAAGTTATGCATATGAAAGACGGTGATGCTAAAATTAACAACATTTTTTCCAAATTACTTTTTATGCAGTAAAAATGGGAAAAAAATAAAAAATCTATACAAATGAGGTCTTTTTGTAATCGTGGCGACCCATAGAATAAAAATAATATACTATTTTTATGGTATGGTAAACAGCCAAAAAAAACCATAAAAATCTTCCTGAAAAGTGATGATTTTCATTTCCTCCACCAACAAAGAGTTAATAAAATCTTACCAATTAGCCTATAGATTCCCCCAAATTACGTACCAGAAAAGTGCATCTCATGTGGCAAAAGAAATAAGCCCCTATAGGTCCACATTAACAAAAATAAAAAAATTATAGCCTGTACAATGTGACATAGCAAATCTGATCTGGATGGCGCCTCCTTCCCTCCTATGCCCAGGCGTGCGCCCATATAGCAGGTCACCACCACATGTAGAGTATCCGTGTACTCGGGAGAGATTGGGTAACAAACTTTGTGGAGCCTTTATTCATTTAATCCATTGTAAATGTTTAATTTTCCACCCAAAATGAGTGTATTGTGAAAAAATATTACAATTTGCAGACTGCACCTCCATTTTGTTTTAACCCCTATAAAACACGTAAAGCGTTAACAAACTTCTTAAAAGTGGTTTTTCATACGTTGAGGTGTGTAGTTTCCACAATGGGGTAATTTACGAGTCTCACTTTTATTTAGGCCTCTCAGTGTCAGTTAGAAGTTAAGCAGGTCCATGTATATATACGGGTTTTGGGGATTTTACAAAAAATGTGAAAAATTATACCTAAATTCTGAGCCTCATAACATTCTAGTAAAATATGTGGAATCTTAAAAAACAATGCCAAAATAAAGCAGACATTTGGGAAATGTAAGTTATGAATTTATTTGGGAGCTATGACTATCTGCATCAAAAGTAGAGAATTTAGAACGTTGAAAATAAAGAATTTTTCCAAATTTTTTCCAAATTTTGTTTTTTTTCATAACTAAATACAAAAGATATCATCCAAATTTTTAAACTAATTTGAAGTACAACGTGTCACGAGAAAACAATCTCAAAATCCCCTGGATATCTCATAGCGTTCCAAAACTATAACCACTTATAGTGACACAGGTCAGATTTGAAGAATGGGGCCGCGTCCTTAAGGCCAAAAGAGGCTGAGTCCCGTAGGGGTTAATTACAGACGCCTATGATAACTGTTATAGATGTTTATTGTAGCCTAAGGTTAAAGTACAGTAACTTACCAACATCCAAAGGTCCGTTTGTAACTAGGGGTTGTCTGTAAGTTGGGTGTTCTTTATAGGGGACCGCCTGTATATTTTAAAGGGGGAAGGGGGGACTAATTCAGAAATCTGCTATGGGACCCTGTCTCTCCTAGTTACGCCCCTAAATAACATTGTGTGGCAATGAGTCACAAATCCCTACAAACACGTTCAGAAATCCTGTGAAAAGCCTTCCAAGAAGACTCAAGGCATACAAATACAACAACCAGAAGGAACTTCTACAACAACAATCTTTCAAAAACTGTTTTAAAAAGGGTTGTCCCACCAATGCAATGTATTCCTCATCACTTGTGACTCTGACCGATTGGAAGGAGAACCCACTTTCATGACACTACACAACATGTCCCGGTAGTCCTACATAAATGATTGTCTGTCACACAAGTTCTCAAATAAAGATGTTCATACAAATATTACTTACAGGTAGAGTGGGGCACATTTACTTACCCGGTCCTGTCGCGATCCCACGGTGCATTGCCCGACGAGGATTTGGGCCCGGCGCGATTCACTAAAATTATGCGTCCAATTTCCTGCAGGTGTCGCTGCTGCGCCAAGGTCTGCCAGAGTTCACCTTCTTCTTCCCGGTGCATGTGAGTGTGTGATCTTGTGACACATTTCGTTTTTTCGCGGTTTTTCCGAATCCGTCGGGTTGTCCGACGGCCATGGCCTCCGATATTTGTCGCGTGCAAGCCGGCTCCACAATCCGATCGAGTTGCTCCAAAATCCCGGGGCCATTTGGCACAAAATGGAAATATTCGGGAAAACCCGACGGGATCACGGTCCGTGGACCCTTAGTAAATGTGCCCCAGTATATCAATAAAAACGTGATATAATTATATTTTGTTATCAATTTCATATATCATTTCCTAGTTATTTTAGATGATTCTTTGAAAAACCAAAGCCCAAAAGCCTCGAAAACCCTTCTATAAACAGATGTGCATAAAAATAGCCTTGGTCATGTGACAGCGCTCCGGGGACGCAGCTCCGCATCAGTGTTTTTGACCCTTAGTTTCATCTCCAGCCAGAAGAGAAAATGTTTTTATGTTGATAAATGCTGCACATTCCCGTCAAGATAAGGACATTCCCGGGCGAGCGGCCACCTCCACATCTTCACCAGAATGCATTTTATTTCCAATGGCTGGAGCTCTATGAAACATCTGTAACTGTAAAGTATTCATGAATGTAAATTACTGCCACATAAAAAACCCATCGTCTCGTTTGTGCAAGACGTTTCGAGCCAAGGTCATCGGATCGATACGTGCAGCGGGTGAGATAATTGGAGAAAGGAGGGAAACATTTTAATGGAAACAATGGGGGTTATTTATCATAGACCAGCTCTATTTTTAGGATGACCACATGGAATTGCATCGTTATTTAGTATGTACAATAAATTACAGAAAATAAAACGGGTTTCCCAGGCTTAACCTTTTGTAAAAATATCCATTCAATAGGTAATCAACAGCATATTGGTGGGGGTACACCACAAAACACCCTATAGACCATTTGTTCAAATAGAGAACAGAACAGGAAGCAGATAGCGCCGTTTTCTGTATATTGGTCAGCCAATGGTATTACAGATCAGCAGAAAACTCGGCTAAACATGGACTGTAGCGATCATGCACTGCCCATGTGACGTCACCATTAGAGGTCATAAGTGTGAACAGAGACTGGGAGGACTGGGAGGTGCCAGACTGGACAGTAGAGAAGATGAGAGGCAAATATAGACACTATAACAACCCACACCAGTAGACTGATTTTTTTTGGGGGGGGGGCACAGCTGAGAATTTTGGCACAAACCAAGCCATCAACTTGTATAAAGCTACTCAAAGATGTCTTAATATGCATCAAATTCATCATTTATAAGGCTATGTGACTATTTTTGAGCATCAATAAATTGCATTTTCACTGATTATTAGAAAATATTAGTATTAGTCAATTTACCCCATTGTGTATCTTCTACCGATCTTGTATCTAAACAAAATACATTTCCTTTAAAAGAAACCACATGAACAGCTGTGGAAGGCTCCAACATGGTGAATATATTACTAGGACATGATTCTTGAGGCATTAGAGTTTGCTCTTATAGTCCAGACTGATTCTTATTAAGGAGCCGCTCCGGAGAAGGGTAGGGAGTCTTACAGATTACTCAAACACTGTGGTCTACAGAAGGATCTCTGGTTTAGCTGATATTGTTCCAAGGCTCTATTGTTTTTTTTTTGCAATTTAGTAAAAAAAGGGTTTTTATTTATTGCAATGAGGATAGAAGGTTCTCTCCACATATGCACTAGATCACCGTACAGCCAATCACTGGCCTCAATACTATACGGCACATGAATACTGAGGTCAGTGATTGGTTGCAAAGACCAGATTTTGATGCTGGAAGTGGTGAGACACTATACTATTGAAGGGATATTCGTATCTCAAGGAAACATGTCGATGCCGATTCCAAAACTGGAATTTACCTCCAGCACTTGGCTCTTTCCATTACACCAGACTCTACATTTTTGGCAAATTTAAAAAAAAAAAAAAAACAGCTGCTAAACACAATCTGTGACGGAGACTTTATGACCTTTTCACATGTTAGCCTTGAGGTCATGGGAATAGGAGCTTTCACTTTCTGGAAAGAAGAAGAATCTGGGATTCTGTAAACAATATAACGTGGGGTCATGTCACTAGATAACATAAGCCCTAAGATTACCAGGCATTACTTTTTGTCATTAGTGTAGTGATGGGAAATAGTATCATGAATTGTTGTAACTATGCGGTGATCAGTAAGTGATACAGTAAGTGCTACAGTTTTGTACACGGGTATGTCCTCCCCTATGTTGGATAATACTTACTGTACGTGTGTGGGAACATTCTGGACAATATGCTAAAAAGCCTAACATACACAACTGTTTGCAACCATCATAACTAAAGTGCCCAAGTGCTGATAGTGAATGCAGACGTGTTGCGCATGCTTGACCACTACTCCATTAACCTCTATGGGTCTCTCAAGTATAATCACTTATGTCAAGTCCAGAGAAGTGGGTGATATGGACGTCCT
Organism: Engystomops pustulosus; assembly: GCF_040894005.1. NCBI lineage: Eukaryota > Metazoa > Chordata > Amphibia > Anura > Leptodactylidae > Engystomops > Engystomops pustulosus. The sequence goes on along the minus strand of NC_092411.1, from coordinate 27,387,708 downwards.
GCATGCAACCATTTTGTGGTACCGGTGCCATTTTGTTAAAAAGTGGCAGTGGTGAGACTTGGAACGAGGTGCTCAGGGAGGGGACGCCTGCCAAATTTGCTATAACCTTAATTGGTTACAGCTTAAATGTGCATCATCTACATCCCTGAGGTAGATTTGTATTCCGGCGTGTTAGTCAAACGGTTCCGTATGTCGTTCTGATCCCAAGGACTATGCACATTACAAGAATATATACAGATATATGATGCAAGGACTACCTGTCTGCCAGCCAAACTGCAGCACTGGCGCTGTAAAAGTTCTTCCAGTACCAGCGCTGCAGTTGGGTTAGCTGTCCTGTGCTATGTCAATGGCGGATCTTCATTACTGCTTTATGGGCGGAGCACCTGGGCACCAATGTTTGTCATGGGTCCATGGCCACCCACAAAGCCCGTACGTATAGGGGGTCATTTATCTTATCTCTGTTTATTTTAGCTAGTTTTTGCCGTTTTTCTATCTACTTCTTTGGTAATTTATCAATCTCACTTTTTCCTTTTGTTAAATGGAGGATCTTTTAAAGATCATTTTTTGGGACATTTGTTACAAATATTGCAAAAAGTCGCACAAATGTCTCAAGCCACTTTTTTCCTTTTTCTACGTTTTCCTTAAGTATGGTTTTGTCTGGAGTTTTTTTGTGCCAAAAAATGGCACAAATTTGAGACCATTTGAAATGATAAATGTCAATTGAAACATTTACCACATCTGGAATAGAATATAGATGTGTCTTACTGATGAAAAACAAACAAACAGAAAGAAAAAACGGGAAGAAAAATAATAATAATGACCCCCCCCCCCCAATAGAGTCTGTCTGCTCTCCAATGAGAATCTGGCAGCTCTCCCCTCCTCCACATTACTTCCATAGCTTCCTGCTGTCTGAGGGAAGGAGGGAGCTCATTACACTACAGTTTTGCAGTAGGCCAGTAGCAGGTCAGTGTATGTGTGTATACAATATACGTGTGTGTGTATATAAGTACTGCTCAAAAAATAGAGTGAACACTCAATTGACACATCTTATAGCTGAATGAGTGAAAGAATCTCATTGAATACTTTGTGCTTACAACAAAATCTCCCCCCCCCCCCCAAAAAAAAAATCATCGACGCAAATGAAATGTATCAACCAATAGAGGCCTGAATTCGGAGTCACCCACAAAATTTTATGGACATTACATCAAAGTTGGATCACCCTTTAGTGTGTTTTTCCACTTGAATTTCGTGGGTCTGGTCTGATGGTCTGAGTCTACAGCTAGAGACACATGACTGTCGTCGGTTTGTGAAAGACAAACTACTTCCTGGACGGATTTCACAAATCAACCACAGTGCAGAAGATGGGACTCCGAACATCATAGTGGTGCAGTATGTAATGCAAGGAGTCTCTGTTTTCCCATAGAGCAGGAGCGCTAAAGGGGAAGCAGGGATTCTTTGCATCATATATCACTATGATACTTGTAGTCTCCATGCACATAGCTGTATTTTTGGTGGTGCATGATCCAGTGCATCAGGAGCAAATCCTCCCCGGACACATATTCATTTACACCAAACCACTGGTGATTGGTAACAAGCACCACAAGTTCTGCATGACATGTAAAACACGTGGTGCATGTTCCCTATCTCAAGCATTTCAGTGTAAATGAATATGTAACTGGGCCAAGCTCCTCCTGCTGCCTTTGATATGCACTTCAAAACGTAAGGGGTCCCAAACTTCTTATACAGCCCAGGGCCCGAGTTACCCGAGTTACCCTTAAATCCCCCACCCCAGCCGTGTTCAGTACATGGTATCGGACAAGTTGTGCAAAAATGATTCATCACTTTCGGAGATCTATTCATTGATTTTGAGCTTTTGTATAAATCTGGTGACTTCAAGGTAACAAATCAAATCCTGTTTATACAGAAATAACTAAAGTTTAACACATCAGTTGTCCATTGGTTTCAGTCGGCTTTTGATATCTGTTTGAAACTCATCTATTAAACTTTTGTTATTATTATGTTTATTCAAAACTGAAAATTAAAAGAAATGAGACTGGAACTTTTTTTTTAAGGAAGTTTAAAAGTATGTATAATTCACGTCTTTAGTAGAGATTGGTGGACACATACTTTAGGTTTGATGTCTCCAAGTCCACGTAGCTCTGACATGTTGCTTACTAACAAGTAGACATAGCTGTGATTGGCCAGGTGTGTCCAGCAGGTGTCCCCTTAGCTAATCACAGCCATGCCTAGGTGCTAGGGCAGTGGTGGCGAACCTATGGCACGCGTGCCAGAGAGGGCACGCAGAGCCCTCTCTGCAGGCACGCGCACCATCTCCCCATTCTTATCAAAGTCGGAGCTCCGGCAGCCACTGCATCCTGAAGCTGATCGGCTCTGCTCTCACTAGTGATGCCTTAGTGAGACAGTAGCAGCCGATCAGTGCCCGCCCCTCCTCCTCTTCAGCCCGGGAAGACAAGTACAGCAGTACGAGGAGTGAGAGTCCACAGAAGGAAGCCTGCAGCATCAGAAGATAAGAGGTCAGGAGCTGCTGGGGCTGCTGTGTGTGGTTTGCACATCAGCAGTTCAGTGTTAGAGCTGCAAATGCCTTCAAAGGTTCTGTCAGGTGGCTTTGGGACACTAAACCAACTATAGGTAACTGTGATTTAGTGTCCCAAATCCCCCTGTATGACAACTGTCTGTTGCCACATATATACTGGTCTGTGTCTGAAGAGCTCATCACTTGCATCAGGCGGCCAATGAAGCCAGCATAGCTCCCCTGCAGGCAGCGCATGCACAATGTGGCCGGGTGCTATGCTGCATCACTGGCTGCACGGTGCATGTGATGAGGCAAGTATATATGTGGCCACAGACAGCTGTCATACGTGTGATCCCAAATCCACATGTGCCCACACCTTTCACCACCTCCCTGCCAAACTGGATCAAAATGCCACTTTTTAGCCATTTTGCAGCATGTAATAAAAACTGATCAAAAGTCTGTACGGTCCTCAAAATGGTAGCATTAAAAACATCAGGTCATCTCGGAAATAATTACACTACACACAGCTCCGTACACTGAAGTATGAAAAAGTTAGCAAAAATAATTTTTTTTTTTTTTTTTGTGCAGGTGGTTTCATTTTTGTAAATGTATGAAAATATTATAAAACCTTTATAAATTTAGTTTCCCCGTGATCGCACCCACCTAAAGAATATATTCATTTGTGGTGAACAGTGAAAGCAGTAAAATCCAAGCCCACAAGAAAATGGCACAAAAAAATGGCACCAATTTCACTGCATTATGGAAAAAAAAAGTTACATTTTTGAATGTGGGGAGTAAAAAATGTAAATGCAAAAACAAAAAAGGGGTTAAGATGGCAATATTTGGTCCATAAGCAGACTAACTTATAGTCCCCCAGTCCCTGCCTCTACTCAGGACTGCTGTCACTGTATGGGGGTAATGATAATCAGTATATGGCGGTAATATTCCACACTGATGGCAGTAATACAGTATTCATCACTATATCAGCTTCTAGTATAGTGTTATTATTGGTAATGTTGGCCTTTGTACAGTGATCTTTATAACCAGAATTATGCTATTTATGTGGTTGTAATGGTGGCCTCATGATGTCACAGTGTTATTTGTCTCTTGTATAGTGGTATTGTGGCACTATTGGGCTAAATTGCTGTGTTGGCACCTTGTAATAGAAACGTCGCCTTTGGTTTGCAGTTTGGGCACTCGGTCTCTTAAAGGTTTGCCATCACTGTGCTAGGGGATGCCTGATTGGCTGCTCTGCAACCCATCAAGCAACATATCCGGGTTATATAGAGCTACCAAATGGAGGATGCAAGCAGAATGTCTCACTCCAGGGACAAAGAAGAAAAACTCTACAGCTGAGAATTAGCACTTTATGAATTAGCCCATTTGTTAAAGAAATCTAATGTGAGACACCTACCTGGGGACCCCATCCAACCCATCAAAGATCTAGTATAAAATTATATTATGTATATTGTTATGATTATTTATATGGACATGTCATCAATTACAGAATATGTTTGTGTTTTTTTGTTAATCCTTGTTTTCAAATATATGGACCCTAAAATTTATGTGAAATATCTCATACTGGTCAAAGGTCAGTAACCTTTCATTTTCACAAGACAGGCTTCTCTTCCCATCCTGCCTTGAGCCCCACTCATCTCCCAATTGGGAGCAGAATCCAAGAGTTGGGATTTTCATGGTACGAGCAAATATCGCGGCTGTAAATTTTTCTCTGAGCTTTGGGATTACGTTGCGTCGCTTACAGTTGTGGTTAGGTATCGTGATTGGCGCGCTTTTTAATTGGACTGATCAACATGGGGCCACTTGCCTTGGTTCTGTTTGATATGGATGTTTTTTAGAAAAAGAAAGAAAAATCTTGGCTGCAGACCTCCTGGAAAGGTCTATCAAAAAAGTTAATGGGAGACTTCTTCTTAGGGTTGTCTACCAAGATTTTTTTTAATATGCCCTAATAATCTATGGTTTTTATAGTACAGATGGTCCCCTACTTAAGAACACCCGACTTACAGACAACCCCTTGCTACAAACGGACCTCTGGATGTTGGTAATTTCCTGTACTTTAGTCCTAGGCTACAATAAACAGCTATAACAGTTATCACAGGTGTCTGTAATGAAGCTTTAGTGTTAATCCTGATTCTTATGACAACCCAACATTTTTAAAATCGTCACAAAGACCAAAAAAAATTTGAGCTGGGGATACAATTATAAATTATACAGTTCCGACTTACATACAAATTAGACTTAAGAACAAACCTACAGAACCTATCTTGTATGTAACCCAGTGACTGCCTGTATTTGAAATTCTATCTACCTACCATCTTTCTTGTAAAAAAACACATTTCCTTATATCTCCGCAACTTTTTAGCAGGCCATGAAACAAATGACGCCAGTTTGCTGACTGTAGCATATGACACTTTTATAAATGTGCCCTGATAGCAGCAGACCCAGAATCCAGGAAGATAATTATGTCTCCCAGAAGAGGACAAACAGCGATATGATAGATGGATCACTAAAATTATGAATGCACCATTGAGAAGCGTGAGGAACCAATAGGAAATCAGGGCATTCTGAAACAAATACTCGTCATATGGTCACCAGGTGTCTAGACCGACCTAATGGAACACAAGAACGGTAGTGGAGAGGGTTAAAGCACCAGAGAAAATTGGGAGTACTGGGTCATAATTTCCTTCCAGCAGGCTCTAGGTGGAAGGATATATTCCTCACATACTTGAGTAGCGGCCCTAGTTTATCTCAGTACAAAAATGTACAATATGGATGCATATAACAATATCATAGTATTTAGCCACTTTATAGTATTAGAAAAATATCATATGACTGCAGAGCATTATGGTATTCATATACACTGAAAAAATTGAAGAGGTGAAGGACCATTGATGGCAAACCTTTCAGAGATTGAGTGTCCATACTGCAACCTCAAACCCACTTATTTATCACATGTCAACTCAAGCAGTTACTTATTGGTCCTGTGGACACTAATAGCATTTAAAGAAGAAATGCCACCAGGTCGTTCCACAGGTATGACATTGTCTGTGGTGGCAGCCAAGGCGAGGTGCACAGACGTTGAGCAGAATCGTAGTCGGGGACAAACAGGAGGCCAGGAAGGGCAGAACGTGATCGGAGTCCGAGACGAAGCAACAGGTCTGGGCAGGCGGAACAGGATCAAAGTCAAGTACGGAACCGGAGTCACAGCTGGAAATCACACTAAGAACGCAAGGTATCATGGAACAAGCTTGGTCAGCTCCAATTTACGATTCACTGGCCATTTAAATCTTCTGAAGTCGACGTGCGCGCCCTAGGAGACGGGGACGCACGCACTCACCCTGAGGACCGAGAACAGGAACGGGACAGGTAGGAAGCGCAGACGCAGAACTGGCAACAGACCCGTGAGTCTAACTGCTGTGGTGGGGAAAATATTTGAGGGGTTTATTAGAGATGCTATCCTGGAGTATCTCACTGAGCACAACCTTATAACCCAGCGTCAGCATGGGTTTATGAGAGATCGGTCCTGTCAGACTAATCTGATTGGTTTCTACGAAGAGGTACTTTCAAGACTGGATCTGGGGGACGCTGTAGATGTTGTATATTTGGACTTTTCAAAGGCATTTGACACCGTGCCACATAAAAGGTTGGTATATAAAATGAGACTGCTGGGAATAGGAGAAAATCTGTGTATTTGGGTAAGTAATTGGCTTAGTGATAGAAAACAGAGGGTGGTCATTAATGGCACATTCTCAGATTGGGTTGATGTTACCAGTGGAGTGCCACAGGGGTCAGTATTGGGGCCACTTCTTTTTAATATTTTTATTAATGACCTTGTAGTGGGTTTACACAGTCAAGTTTCAATATTTGCAGATGATACTAAGCTGTGTAAAGTAATAAATACTGAGGTCGATAGTTTAGCATTACAGAGGGATTTGTGGAAGCTTGAGGGATGGGCAGAGAAATGGTTGATGAGGTTTAATGTAGATAAATGTAAAGTTATGCACTTGGGCCATGGAAACAAAAAGTATAATTATGTTCTAAACGGTCAATTACTTAGTAAAACTGGAGCTGAAAAGGACTTGGGGGTATTGGTGGATGGTAAACTTAATTTTAGTGACCAGAGCCAGGCGGCTGCTGCTAAAGCAAATAAAATAATGGGATGTATCAAGAGAGGAATAGATTCTCATGATAAAGACATAGTTTTGCCCTTATACAAATCCCTGGTCAGACCACACATGGAATATTGTGTACAGTTTTGGGCACCAGTGTATAAAAAGGATATAGTAGAGCTGGAACGGGTGCAGAGGAGAGCAACCAGGATTATTAGGGGAATGGGGGAACTAGAATACACTGACAGATTAATAAATTTGGGATTATTCAGTTTAGAAAAAAGACGACTGAGGGGAGACCTCATTACAATGTACAAATACCTGAACGGACAGTACAAGGATCTCTCCAAAGATCTTTTTATACCTCGGCCTGTGACCAGGACAAGGGGGCATCCTCTACGCCTAGAGGAGAGGCGATTCTACCATCACCATAGACAAAGGTTCTTTACTGTACGAGCAGTGAGACTGTGGAACTCTCTGCCGCAGGAGGTTGTTATGGTGGACTCTATGTACATGTTCAAGAGAGGCCTGGATGCCTTTCTGGAGAGCAAAAATATCACGGGTTATGGGGATAAAATATTTATTTAATTCTTGAAGGTTGGACTTGATGGACTTGCGTCTCCTTCCAGCCTTATATACTATGATACTATGAACAGAGAGGGCCACGGGTGAACCCGTGATATGGGAGGCGGGAGTACCCGTTACAGTATTTTTATTTATTTTTTTCAATTTTTTCATTTTTGTGTTGCAGAACTACACCACATATCTGAATTCTGCTCTCAATTAAGTAAGAAATACAGCACTACCAGGTACAACCTTTTCGAGAGCCTTAATACAACTCACAAATGGAGACTCACAGTTAACAGACTTCTACCTTGTATAACACTTCAATTATGGTTCCATCTTTAAAGTTTCCTTCCATTGATTGATGCCTTTTTTTAGTTCGGGTCGTATTGATTGTTGCTTTGCTTAGAACATCTCTAAACAATTATTAAGCTTTTAAGTATATAAGTCTCCAGTAAGACATTGTAGGGCTAAAAAACAGGTGGGAGCAGGAAAAATGTTATGTTTGTACGAAGCCTTATTAAATATGTATTTGTAGTGGCTGTGGGATTTACCCCAGTGGTAATCCTCCGGCCATCTCGCAAGCATCAGAAAGAGGCAATTGGCTGGTTTCTAATGCCGTTAATGCCGCAATTCTGCTGCGTCCAATAAGTGGAGCTGGGGGTGAACCCAAACATTCTGCTGCCTGAAGCGAGCTGTAGATGGCACCCCTCTTACCTATCCTGTATTAATCGTAACTATCAGGTAACTTTTTTTGGTAAATGGGGTCCGCATTCAGTGTTTTAATACTCTTGCAGACAAAAATAGTGCCTTGTCATACCTTATAAGTGTCAGGTCCTGCTTTATAGCTGGCAACGACACACTTCCTGCTGCCCCCCATCTTGCTACATGTGCTGCTGCCTGAGGCAAGAGGCTCAATTGCCACATGGATGGTGCACCCCAGAGCGGAGCTCAAAGATTTCTGCACCATGATATGCAACATTACGTGATGTGTCACTTATTTGCTGAGGATGAAAAATTGCGGAGCGGAAGGTCTTGTGTGTATGGGATTTCCGTAGATCCCATAAACTATAATGCTACTGTATTATGCTGTAATTTTGCTGTATTATGTGTGCAGATACCCTTATCATTGTGGACTGCCATAAGTAATTGCACACCCTTAGAGGGAGTGTCCCACATCCCATATCACCTCACAAGTAAAACAACATTGGTTAGGGCCTTTCCAGACATTCATTATCTGTCTTTTTAGTGACCAGTTTTAAAGAAAATTCTGTTCCTTAAGCAAATGAGCTTCTTAGTGCTTCAGAGGATATTGCCTTCTAGCGCACTTGATTTAATTTTTCTACAACATGGAATGTAAATAATTGTTTATCATCAAGATTTCATATTTTCACCTAATGACAGGTTCCCATAGGCTGATTAATACTTATTATTAATCTTCTTTTATAATAAACATTCTTATTTGCAGTCAGTTTTAAAAACATGTAAAAGTATACACCTGACTTCCTGCCAGGAAAGAGGATCAAGTCATAGTGAGTGAAAAGCTGTGAGTCCCTGTATCATCATTATTATCTCCTCACTGCTCTCATTGCTCTCCTAACTCTCCCACTTTCCTCCTGCTGCCTCTTCCCCATGCAGATGTGAAATTGCAAGTAGATCTATAGTCAGCTCATGTCTACATGAATGAGGGGGTAGGATGAAGCAAGAGGGAAGAGGAGAGCTAAGAAAGCAGTGAGGAGATAATGATGATGATACTGTGACACAGATCCTCTATGCTGGCAAAGAGTCAGGTAAACTTTTATTTACTAACTGAACCTAAGAATATTTATTTAAAAAAGAAGATTGGTAGTTAGTATGAACGGATGCTATTGGACTGTGTAGAAAGAAAATAACAGCTGCACTGCCAGGCATAGTACTGCCTCGTTAAAATAGACTGTAAAATGATATTACATTTTAAATACTGTACTGATATTACTTGTTGGGTGGTCTGTGTTTCTATCTCAGAAAAAATAATTTAAGTTAAATATACATTGTGGGGAGATCTGGAAGCAGGCACACTCCCTTTAAGGTAAGGTTATAACTGTAAGTTATTGAGAGTCCACCAAGTTCTTATAAAGCTGAGGCCTAACTGCAGGATTTCTCTATAACAACTCTGTAATCCACAAAATCCCTTTAGTCTAAAAAAAAATCAATTTGCTGACCAATAATGTCTTTATAACGATTAGTGAGTCTAGACAATATTTTTATGGAAAAAAAAAGAATAGATATATTTTGCTGCCGGGGCCGCCCATATTACGCTGTATATAAGGAATCCATGGGGGTGATGGGGGCTGTATCTAATGAATCCATAGTGTGAGGGGGGCTATATAAAATATCCATGAGGGGGCTGTTTGAAATGATTAACTAGGTAATATTTTAGGGAACAGGAGACTGTTTTAGTTTCTGAATTTTAAATGCCGCCATGTGAGTTCACTGTAAAGGGGCCCACTGAGGCTCTGTCGTCCAGGGGCCTACTGAAACCTGGAGCCGACCCTGCACTAGGCTTCTACCTATGTTTCTATTAAGGACATAAGCATGTTTAGCGCGGCCTTAATTGGCAATGTCTCCGTAAGGAGAGGTCTTACTTTCTGACCCTAGGCAAGACCCTAGGTGGGGAAGGGCTGGAGGAACACCTGTTACACTAAAGCTCATTGCCGACTTGTTTCGTGCAAATTCGAAATTTATCAGATTTAACTGAGAATTGCAGAACTGAACTAAGTATATCAGTTCAATTCAGCGGTCCTAGTTCTGGCCTAATTAATCGCACATGCCAAAGAGCGAGTTTGCTCATGGGCATTGGCCCGTACACGCAATCACCAACATGGCATGAACCCCTTCACGACGCGTGCTGTACTAGTACGGCACGCACCGGGTCCCGGTGCATGGAGAGGGCTTGCGGACTGAGCCCTCTCCATAGCCGGTAAATCTTTGCTGCATATTGCAGCAAAGGCTTACAGGTAACAACCGCGATCAAAGAGAGGACGATGACGTCACGGGGAGCGGCATCAAATGAATAGTGTCCAAAAGCAAAACTGACCACACAAGTTTTCTAAATAAAATCTTCCTTTTACTTCATAATTTCTCGTAAAACATTCACATTTTTTGATAAATCGACCATATATTCACTATGATAAAGTTCAAAGAGCTTGCATTCTCACGGGGAGCGGCAATCCATTGCCATGATAGCTTTGGGTCTCATGAAGGCCCGAAAACTGTCTTGTTTTAACCCATTCATTACAATGTGCTATCAGCACATTGTAATGAATGAGGAGTAAAATCCCCATATACTGCCATATTGCAGTATGGCAGCATATGATAGGATCAATCAGACAACCTAGGATTAAAGTACCCTAGTGAGTCTGAAAAATAGTAAAAGTAAAAATAAAAAGAAATTATAATAAAAAAACCTAAAAATTCAAATAACCCCCCTTAATAATAATAATTCTTTATTTATATAGTGCGCACAGATTACGCAGTGCTGCGCAAATCATTTCAATTTGGTCCCTGTCCCCATGGGGTTCACAATCTAAACAACCTAACAGTATGTTTTGGATTGTGGGAGGAAGCTGGAGGACCCGGAGGAAACCCACACAAACATGGAGAGAACATGCAAACTCTTTGCAGATGTTGACCTGGGTGGGATTCGAACCCAGGACTCCAGTGCTGCAGGGCAGAGGTGCTACCCACTCGGCCACCGTGCCGCCCCCTTTCCCTAGAACCCCTTTCACTAAACACATTAGGTATCGCCACGTCCGAAAATGCCCGATCTATTAAAATATAATAACGGTTTTTCACTGCGTTTATCCCCGTAACGGAAAATAGCGTCCGAAGTCGAAAATGGCATTTTTTTGCCATTTTTAAAAATATAAAAAAATTAATAAAAAGTGATCAAAGGGTTGCGCAGTCCTAAAAAATTATAGCAATGAAAACGCCATCAAAAGTCACAAAAAATGATACTACCCACAGCTCCGTACACCAAAGTGTGAAAAAGAAGATGGCAAAATCCCCCCAAAAATTTTTGCACAGGAGGTTTTATTTTTTTTAAATGTATGAAACCATTATAAAACCTATACAAATTTGGTATCCACGTAATCCTAGCGACCCAAAGAATAAAGTAGACCTGTCATTTGGGGTAGACAGTGAAAGCTGTAAATTCCAAGCCCACAAGAAAACGGCACAAAAGTGTTTTTTCACCATTTTCACTGCATTTGGAATTTTTTTCCCGCTTCCCAGTACACGACATGGAATATTAAATACTGGCACTACGAAGTGCAATTTTGTACGCAGAAAATAAGCCATCACACAGCTCTTTATGTGGAAAAATAAAAAAGTTATAGATTTTTGAAGGTGGGGAGTGAAAAATGGAAGTGAAAAAACTTAAAAAAGGCCAAGTCTTTAAGGGGTTAAAATAAAAAACGAATTGATAAAAAAAATACAAATATGGCCTTTGATCATTTATTTTTAATGGGGAAAACACCTTTAAATACAATTAGTTTATCTAAAAAAGACAACTAACAAATTTCGTTAGTCAACTTCGTCAAGTAATGTAGTGTACAAGAGACTAATGAACCTTGGAGCAGATTACAGCAATTATTGGCTCAGAATCCCCAGATCTTCTGCTTTAATTCCCTACAGGGCAAACAAATAGAGAACTCGCATCTAATTGAACAAAGAAAGTACAACATAAAGTCAGATGTGTCATTCTATGTCCCCAGGACCTGGAGCTACATCAGGGTTGGATCTTTTTATATTATTTAAATTATTTAAAATATCATTTTCACAATTAAATTAATTTTTATTAGAATATTATTGTTTATGATGACCGGAAAACTGTATTTTTAAAAGCATAACTTTATAATATATATATATATATATATATATATAATATTACTGTATTATTACATATTTTATTGATTTTCTTAATTTTTGCAAGGGAAAGATAAGGTAACAATCACAGTACAATAAATAGTTGTGTTCGTAGCAGATCTATACAATTAGCATTCGTCATTTACATAGACAAGAGTGTTGCCCAACCCGTTTCTAGAGTTAGCTGGGCCTTGAAATATTTTGCGCTTACCACACTTATGTTTCCCAAGGCCTATCTTACCCGGTTTCCTGTATACTTTGGTGTCCTATGTCCCATGCCTTATTTAGTACCACCCCTGTCCTGGTCCTGCTAAGGCTCATTCAAGGTTAAAAACCTGCAACACCCAACAATAACACAAGATTTTCTATGTTTCAAGGTATACACAAATGGGAAAGTAGGGGGAGGCAGAGATAGGGGGGACTGTATTATCTCTTGTGTGGTGAGAAGGTCTTGGGCACCTCACAGTTAGGCACCTCCCACTAGGGCACCTTGCGATCCTTCCCATAAATGGCGTCCCGCATGCCGCTTGCGGCATGATAGGGTCCGCTCATCCCTAGTTATAATTTGGGCGGTTTGGGTTGCTGTCTGTGACCCAAACATTCCAGTTATAATATGGGTGGTTTGGGTTGCTGTCTGTGACCCAAACATTCCAGTTATAATATGGGTGGTTTGGGTTGCTGTCTGTGACCCAAACGTTCCAGTTATAATATGGGTGGTTTGGGTTGTTGTCTGTGGCCCAAACGTTCCAGTTATAATATGGGTGGTTTGGGTTGCTTTCTGTGACCCAAATGTCCCGTTATAATATGGGTGGTTTGGCTGGCTGCCTGTGACCCAAACGTTCCAGTTCTAATATTGGTGGTTTGGGTTGCTGTCTGTGGGTGGCCCAAACGTCCCGTTATAATATGGGATATTTTCTACTAATTTAAGGCTGAGGTGAACAATTTATGCTGAAGTCAGCGTGATCTGCTGTGGGGCATCGATCACGTGCGTAACACACAATCCTCTATTGACAAGGAGAAGAAAGAGTTTTCATTCTAAAAATAACTTTGCATGAAACGTAGTGAGATGAAATAATAGCAACAACACATTGAACATGACTCACAGCTTATCTTAATGGAAATCTGCTATTACAGGCCCTCATATCCAGCGCTGGCTATTGTCTGTGACGCTATCAGCTTACATTCTGTATAAATTTGTCTTTTTTAAACATGTCCTTGGTTGCTAAATATTCCAGATGCCCTCGTACGGGCCTTTACATTAAGATTATGAGGCCTGAAAAGGATTCTGGAATTTGGCTTATCTATGATACTGTGTAAAGTCACCTCTTAGTCACCAGGCCCCACCACCCAATATCTTGTGTACAACCGGCATACATACTACACTATATGGACACTATACATGATTCGTCTTCAAGGGGTGGACTAGTATGTAGTATTCATGCTCCACAAGATGATACTTTGACACTAGGCCCCAGCACAGACATAGAACTGAAAATAGTTGGTTCTGTGGGGTAGAAGTCATAACCGCAGCTGCGGCTCTTACTTAAAGTGAATGGAAGCTAGGCCTTTAATTAACATTACTGCCAGTAATGGGGACACAGAGCCAACTACACATGAAAGACATCAAGAAATGGTCATGCGTTAACAATCAACAATCAAGTATTCATGAGCTATCCAGAAGATAGGCCAACAAAACAAAATTTAAAGGGGTTGGCCACTTTACCTCATGTTTTTTGTAATGTGTGTGTATGTGTGGGGGGCAAGATATTAGGTAATTTACCAATATACATCAGTTAATAGTTCTGCTCCACTTCCTTGATATGTAAAGTGAAGTCTCCTGTTTTTTACCTCACCAGCCAAAGATTCCTGCCCATAAAATGGCCATAGATGGTCATGTGATTACTTACTGTCCATGAGCAATCGCCCTGCCAAGATCTTATGATAGTATTCATGAATATAAGATTATGGTCCTGGCAGGGTGATTGTTCAAGGACAGATAAAGATCACATGACCCTCCGTCTGTGGCTATATCGTGGACAGGAATCTCTGACTGATGAGGTAAAAGACAGGAGGCTTCACTTTACATATCAATAAATCGATGCAGAGCTTAATAGATATATATGGGTAAATTACTAATATCCTTCCCCCTACACTTACACACGCTACAAAAATTGTGAAGTAAAGTGGCCAACCCCTTAAATCCATTTCTTTAATTTCGCATCCATTTTTCATTTATAGAGATTTCCAATTTTAAAAAAGGGATAGAAGCATAACCAAGGGATGGTAAATTGTTCTCGCCACACTCAACTTCCTGGGTGTCACTTAATTCACAGGAAGTTGAGGCTGCTCAGCCAATCACTGGTTCAGAAAAGTCATGGTTTCAATATTTCATTTTCTTTTTCTACAATTCCCCCCTCCCACAAGTAATTTTTGACCTTTGTTAATTACTCATATGCCACATATAAAAGAGCTTTGGATCTGAGATACCTATTGTATATCCACAGGTTATGCGACAAAGGTTTATGAGCTGCTTGTCCAAATTCCTATACAGGCAGTCCCCGGGTTGCATACAAGATAAGGTCCGGAAGTTTGTTCTTAAGTTGAATTTGTATGTAAGTCGAAACTGTATATTTCATAATTGTAGAACCAGACCAAAAAAATTTTGGCCCCAGTGACAATTGGAGATTAAACATTTTTTGCTGTAATGGGACCAAGGATTATCAATAAAGCTTCATTACAGACTCCTTACAGCTGATCATTGCAGCCTGGGATTATAGTAAAGCATTCAGAAAGCTTCACCAGAGGTCAGAGGGGTCTGTCTGTAACTATGGGTTGTCTGTAAGTCGGGTGTCCTTAAGTAGGGGACCGCCTGTATATCTAAAATCATAAAAATGTCTTTAACTGGCTATATGGTCAAAACTGATGTTTTTTTCCGACATTCTGGTGATTAATTACAAATGAGGACAGCCCAAGGATCCCCCGATGGTAGAAGAGCAGTCTGGGAATAGATTCAGGCAAAGTATATTTCAACATGCCAAACCTTTGCTCCCCCAGGAGAAAAAAAACCTGCTGCCAGAGGCATCTAGAAGTGACATATCCCTGGGTGTATGTGAGTAAGTGCTGTGCTGAAATAGTGAAGAAGTGGCATAAATATGGATAAAGGTGCCTAAAGATAGACTGCAGTTATCATCTAGTCTAGTTCAAAGCTGTATTCAGGGGCAGATTTGGTTTTCCTGGGGTCCCAAGCCCCCAAATGCACAGCTTCACGTGGCAAAACAAGAAGTCTATTCTCTATTGGTGTTCACTGGGGCTACCAACACTTACCCTATGGATCTCACCACCCCTGCCTGTATTAATAAACCTGCCCCATTAATGTTCTGCAGGGGTAAGACTATCTGACCCCACCCGATGCAGCGTAGCCGGGTCTTCCATCAACCTCTCAATTCACTGTCCTCTGTAACCCTACAG
The DNA here is from genome assembly GCF_040894005.1 of Engystomops pustulosus. Classification (NCBI taxonomy): domain Eukaryota; kingdom Metazoa; phylum Chordata; class Amphibia; order Anura; family Leptodactylidae; genus Engystomops; species Engystomops pustulosus. The sequence continues at coordinate 27,372,111 of NC_092411.1, read as the reverse complement.
TCTGCACATCCAGAGCAAAGTGCCAGAAAGAATCTTCCAAGAAACTTCCAAACTTTTTGAAATTTAATGACAAAAAAGTTTTGTGCACGACTCCATTAGTGATGCCGCAGTCTTCAGAAAGTAGCTGTAAACTAGAATGCATCTCTGTTCCTTCTTCAGATATGTCTAGTGTTCTGAGTTTATTTCCATCGATTTTGCTCTGTTCTTTACAGGTTGCACATTGTGACCTAGTTTCAGCTTCTTTTGGAGTAAAATCAAGTGAAAACAAGAGTAGAAATCAGACTCCATCTTACATCAACCACAGGGGCCCAGGATAGAGGATAATCCACTATACTCCCCTATACTCACCCGATTAATTGCTTGGGCCTCATATAAAACCCACTAATTAATATTACAATTTTTTGGTTTTTTATTGTAATGATAATTAAGATGTTTTCCAGTAAATGGAAATCTTATAAACCCTTCCCTACTATATGTCCCTGAATATGGGCAAATTAATATTAATTAAACAGAGATCTACAAGGGCCAGTAACATACCGTATTTTTCGGACTATAAGACGCTTCTTACTATAGGAAAATATATTTTACACCAATTAAAATATTCCTGTTGGTCGCACTGAAGCACAGCACAGACAGACATACATTTGCAGACACAGCTCAGCTACAAACACAGAACACACACACAGCTCAGCTACACACACAGAACCACACACAGCTAAGCTACACACACAGAACCACACACACAGCACAGCTACACACACAGAACCACACACAGAGCTCAGCTACACACACAGAACCACACACACAGCACAGCTACACAAACAGAACCACACACAGAGCTCAGCTACACACACAGAACCACACACACAGCTCAGCTACACACACAGAACCACACACACAGCTCAGCTACACACACAGAACCACACACACAGCACAGCTACACACACAGAACCACACACACAGCCCAGCTACACACACAGAACCACACACACAGCTCAGCTACACACACAGAACCACACACACAGCTCAGCTACACACACAGAACCACACACACAGCTCAGCTACACACACAGAACCATACACACAGCTCAGCTGCACACACAGAACCACACACAGAGCTCAGCTATACACACAGAACCACACAACCACACACACACAACCACACACACACACTTCCCCCATTCCCCTTCTTCATACCCTGTCCCAGTGCAGCATGGCAGTATCAGATCCTGTGGTGATGTAAGAAGCATGTGATCAGTCACATGATTCTGAGATCACTGCAGGTCCTGTACCTGTAGGAAGAGAGCAGTACGGAGGCTCCTCTCTGGGAGTTCGGGTGCAGCTCTGTGTCAGCATCACCTGATATCCATTACAGTGGTCAGGAGGGTCTAGCAGTGCTGGATCCTCCTGACCTCCGGTCTATAAGACGCAGGCACTTTTTAGCAAGATTTTTTCTTGCTAAAAAGTGCACGTTATAGTCCAAAAAATATGGTAATACGTTACTTGCTGCTCCGGTACTTTCACGCCCATTTCCTACTGCTCTGCACTTCTTGGTAGGCACCTGACATCACTTCCTGGGTGCAACAGAAAGCACTAGGAGAGCTGCTCAGCCATTACTTGAGGCAAGGGAGTAGTGGGGACCAGAAAGTACAGTTTTGTTATGTTAATAGCCCCTTAGGAAGCCTTTGTAACTTTAATATTACTTTAAAAAGAAAAAACATTGGGCTTTTCTGGATGTTGAAGGGAATATACCAGATGCTAGCCTTTAATTCCTGTTCAACAAGGACATAACATGACTAGTCTATGACAATAATGGAAATCGATCGCAGGAGTTAGCCTGTTAGGAGTCTCCGGTGATAGCAAGTTAGGACCTATGCTCAATGATAGGACCCCCATGAATCTCACGAATGAGGAGGGGGTCACTAAGATCCCAGCACCAGTTGCGGGTGCTAACAGCACTCGGAGAGCCTTAACACCAAAAAACGTATAAACTGTCCACCTATCACTCGTTATCAATAATAGTTATAACTTATATCTGGAAATAATGATTTCATTTTAATCATTTCTTGGTCTAGTTCAAAAAATGTATACCCCCTTCCCCCCCCCCCTAGTATTATTGGTCCATTTTTTACATATTTTTTATAAGCTAGTTGTGAGACATAACAATACATCAGGGAAATCGGGGATTGGGATTTTGGCTGGACTGGCCAACATACTTGACCTATTTACAATAAAAAGACAATGGGCCCCATTTACTAACCCGCTGTGCGTTGTCCGACGAGGATTCAGATCTTCCGTGATTCACATAGCTTGTGCGCCCGATATCCTACATCTGTCGCTTCTCCCGCTGAGGTCCGCCGGAGTTCACCTTCTTCCCGGTGCTGATCTTGCGACACAATTTCGTTTTTTTAAATTCCGCGGTTTGTCCGAATCAGTTCGGTTGTCCGATGTACCATGCCCCCCGATTTGTGTCACATGCAAGCCGGTGCTGATGCGCCACAATCCGATTGTGTGCGCCAAAAACCCGGTGCAATTCAGGGCAAAATGGTAAAAAGTCGGGAAACCCAACGAAAATGCTGTGTTCGGACCCTTAGTAAATGTGCCCCAATGAGTAGTCTTTTCGAACCACAAGATGAGACCTTTTTTTGAATATGGCAGGTCGCTACCTTTGTTGTCTCCAGATCCAAGGAGGACACCTTTCAGTTGAAGCAGGTTCTGTTGACCCGTGGGAAATTCTGGACAGTTGAAGTACTGAAAACCAGAAACACCATAGTGATGGGGGAATCAGTTTTTTTTACCACCTCTGCCCTGGCACACATCATGTGTCAGGATTGTACATGTTCCATAATACACATCAAATTAATAATTAAAGGCTGGAAGAATCCTGAATATATTGTAGCATATAACATGAGGACAAAAGAAAATTGTATTAGGTAGATGCCAATGGGTTCGAAATCTGGATGAAAAGCCAATAGAAGCTGCCATGTCATACATGTTGGATGCCATATGACTCTCTCAGTGTGGTCTTTATACTTCCATAAGGCACTAAACATTGCTTTAGTTACTTGGCAGGAGAAGACATCTGAAGGATATAGATTTACCACAGCTATTTACTTGTCCCTGCCTGGTTATTAGCGGAGTCATTCCATGACTATTATACTGTACATCACCACAACACCACTC